>NC_140474.1:1358755-1409074 GCF_051167445.1 Perissodus microlepis | reverse complement strand
ATATTTCTGACTGTCTGAGGCAAAATTTCCCAGATTTAAATCCAATCGAACTGAATCGAATCGATTCTAGAATCAGTGACGACACCCAGCCCTAGTCTGGAGTCCTTGCCACATGCGTCGGGGGTTGGAGAAGTGTTCTTCTACCTTTTTTGTGTAATGGTGTTTGGCTTGTTTGATGCTCCTCTTCAGCTTAGCCCTGGCTGTATTGTAGGCATCTCCTGACCTGAAGGTGGTGTTGCGGGCCTTCAGGAGGAGACGAACATCCCAGTTCATCCAAGGCTTCTGGCTGGGGTACATGGGGATCTGTTTCTGGGTGGTGACACTGTCTGTAGTTTTGGAGATGTAGTCCAGTACAGGTGAGGCGTACTGGTCCAAGTCTGTGTGGGTGAAAGTATTTCAGTCAGTAAGATGAAGATTCCTGACATAACGAGGGTGAATGCAGGAAACTCAAAAACATGTTCTCTTTCATGTGTCGTGTTGTGTAACAGTAAATATGTTGCAATAACCAGCCTCCCTTCCTCTGTTCCAGCTCCTGCCAAAGACATCGAAGCAGTGTTTCATCCCAACGGTGAGACGAGTCAGACTCTTATCCACATGATGAGGCCCGAACCCAAACATCACCCTGAGAGCTAAAATGAAACAAAGAAATCAGAAATGAACTGTGTCCGATTTCTCTGCAGGAGGTTGAAAAAGCCGTCGCTGATAAGATTGTTGTTTTAGTTCATCGGGTTTTAAAGCTGCCACAGCTCCAGTGTCACGTGGAGGTGGAGAAGCAAAGAAAGCTCCCACAGAGATTCCTCCGCTGCAAACGACACCACGAGCCGGGATGTGGCGCTTAGACCTGGTTAATGTTTTCTGGCAAAACTGCGGACTTTCTTCCGTCTTTCATCCACACTCGTTTTACTTCAAAACTAAATAATTAAGACAAATCCAAAAACAATATTGGTGAATAATCCCTCTGCTTTCCAGAAAACGTGAGTTTTCCAGTCATTTTCAGGTGGATTACTCCTTCTGTGCATGTTTGTGCGTTTGTTACAAACCCAGGTTTAGTGCCACAGTGATGTATGAATTGTGGGTAATCGTTTGAGCGGAGCTGGCAGAGATGCTCAGAAAGAATCCGTGAGCTCATGGGGAACCAGTCTCCCAGTCCTGTGTGGACTTTGGTTCTGGGCCTGGATCTCAGTAACTAACAACAGCTGTTCACCACAACTTGTTTTTCACGACTTGTGAATAGAAATGGTGCAGTTCCACAGCCAGGGGGAGCTGTTGCTCCTGGAGTGACATTTACCTGCTGAAGTGCAGAAATCTGAAAGATGAGCTCTGAAACATCACGCCTGTTTCTGAATGAGAAAGCTGACAGCTGCAAAGCTGAGGGGTTGCCACAGTGGGACATGTTTGAACTTGGAAATGTGTTTGCTCCGATATGCATGTCGTTGACTGTGGGAAGCAAATTAGACCGAGCTCATGTGTCCTGCAGCTCTCCAGGTGTGGGTTGGGCTCGGGCCTGCCTGGCTCAAGCATTGTTCAAACATGAAACTTGTGGTTATGTAGTTTCAGATGCCAAGTTGCTAAGTGCCTGAAAACAATAATAATACTTTGATAACACCGTTCTCTTTGTTCTCATCCATCACGGCATCTGTCACCCGTCTCGCCCCACCAATTCGCTCCACCCGGGAATCTCGCAGCTATGAAGGTGAGACCGCGTTCAGATTTCTGGCAAATGTGCAGCTCAGCTGTTAAACACTTCATTAACCATCAAAGATCCTCTGGTCCAACATCTCAACTACATCGTTTTTCACTATCACAATAACATCAGCATATAAACACGGTTGTGTTTGTTGTTTTTATGAATATTTAAAGATTTCTTGTGATAATAGTTATTATTTATTTTTATGATCTGTACAGTTATATTTTCATGAGGTCTAGCTGGCCCAGCTTATTATTATCGCTTCATAAATTTGTTGGGTGCTGAGCATGTCGGGGAGGGAATGGGAAGAAACTTAAACATGAACATTCACATTTATGTCAATATATGTATTACTTAATACATATATGCATTATATATGTATATATGTATATATGTATATATGTATATTTATGTCCATTTAGAAGTATGTCTGTAGTTTGAGGGCGATTTCAGTGATTTCAGTTTGGACCCGCTGAACAGTGATGAGTGTGAGTTTGCACTGCTGGTTTTATGGTGTTTATGCTGGACTGTAAATCTAAAGAAAACTGTTACTGTAACAGCAGGCGGGCAGTGAAAGCGAGCTGTGCCACGCAGACAGCCTGGGCTCAGCAGGCAGCAGCAGCACGTTGGCCTCCTCCATCATAGAGGTGGAGTCCGAGCGGGACGGTGCCAGTTTGAAGCCTCAGCTACGACCGAACAAGGAGGAGGTAACTTTAGCTTGTGCTAGCACTCGTCAGCACTGCAGCCTCAGAGGAGGATGTATCTGCGTTAGTGCTGACCTGATGTCAGGATGGATGGATGGATGGATGGATGGATGAGTGAGTAGACAGACAGATGGATGGATGGATGAATGAGTAGACGGATGGATGGATGGATGAATGAGTAGACGGATGGATGGATGGATGAATGAGTAGACGGATGGATGGATGGATGGATGATGGATGGATGAGTGAGTAGACGGATGGATGGATGAGTGAGTAGACAGATGGATGGATGGATGGATGAGTGAGTAGACGGATGGATGGATGAGTGAGTAGACAGATGGATGGATGGATGGATGAGTGAGTAGACGGATGGATGGATGGATGAGTGAGTAGACGGACGGATGGATGGATGGATGGATGGATGGATGAATGAGTAGACGGATGGATGGATGGATGGATGGATGAGTGAGTAGACGGATGGATGGATGGATGGATGGATGAGTGAGTAGACGGATGGATGGATGGATGGATGGATGAGTGAGTAGACGGATGGATGGATGGATGGATGAGTGAGTAGACAGATGGATGGATGGATGAGTGAGTAGACGGATGGATGGATGGATGGATGAGTGAGTAGACGGATGGATGGATGGATGGATGAGTGAGTAGACGGATGGATGGATGGATGGATGAGTGAGTAGACAGATGGATGGATGGATGAGTGAGTAGACGGATGGATGGATGGATGGATGAGTGAGTAGACGGATGGATGGATGGATGGATGAGTGAGTAGACGGATGGATGGATGGATGAATGGATGAATGGATGAGTGAGTAGACGGATGGATGGATGGATGGATGAGTGAGTAGACAGATGGATGGATGGATGAGTGAGTAGACAGATGGATGGATGGATGGATGGATGGATGAGTGAGTAGACGGATGGATGAGTGAGTAGACAGATGGATGGATGGATGGATGGATGAGTGAGTAGACGGATGGATGAGTGAGTAGACAGATGGATGGATGGATGGATGGATGAGTGAGTAGACGGATGGATGGATGGATGGATGGATGAGTGAGTAGACAGATGGATGGATGGATGAATGGATGAATGGATGAGTGAGTAGACGGATGGATGGATGGATGGATGGATGGATGGATGAGTGAGTAGACAGATGGATGGATGGATGGATGGATGGATGGATGAGTGAGTAGACAGATGGATGGATGGATGGATGGATGAGTGAGTAGACGGATAGATGGATGGATGGATGGATGAGTGAGTAGACGGATGGATGAATGGATGAATGGATGAGTGAGTAGACGGATGGATGGATGGATGGATGGATGAGTGAGTAGACGGATGGATGGATGGATGGATGGATGGATGAATGAGTAGACGGATGGATGAATCAGTAGACGGATGGATGGATGGATGAGTGAGTAGACTGATGGATGGATGGATGGATGGATGAGTGAGTAGACAGATGGATGGATGGATGAGTGAGTAGACGGATGGATGGATGGATGGATGAGTGAGTAGACGGATGGATGGATGGATGGATGAGTGAGTAGACGGATGGATGGATGGATGAATGGATGAGTGAGTAGACGGATGGATGGATGGATGGATGGATGAGTGAGTAGACAGATGGATGGATGGATGGATGAGTGAGTAGACGGATGGATGGATGGATGGATGGATGGATGGATGGATGAGTGAGTAGACAGATGGATGGATGGATGGATGAGTGAGTAGACAGATGGATGGATGGATGGATGGATGAGTGAGTAGACAGATGGATGGATGGATGAGTGAGTAGACAGATGGATGGATGGATGGATGAATGAGTAGACGGATGGATGGATGGATGAGTGAGTAGACGGATGGATGGATGGATGAATGAGTAGACGGATTGATGGATGAGTGAGTAGACGGATGGATGGATGGATGGATGAATGGATGAGTGAGTAGACGGATGGATGGATGGATGGATGGATGGATGAGTGAGTAGACAGATGGATGGATGGATGGATGAGTGAGTAGACAGATGGATGGATGGATGGATGGATGAGTGAGTAGACAGATGGATGGATGGATGAGTGAGTAGACAGATGGATGGATGGATGGATGAATGAGTAGACGGATGGATGGATGGATGAGTGAGTAGACGGATGGATGGATGGATGAATGAGTAGACGGATGGATGGATGAGTGAGTAGACGGATGGATGGATGGATGGATGAATGGATGAGTGAGTAGACGGATGGATCGATGGATGGATGGATGGATGAGTGAGTAGACGGACGGATGGATGGATGGATGGATGAGTGAGTAGACGGATGGATGGATGGATGGATGAGTGAGTAGACGGATGGATGGATGGATGGATGAGTGAGTAGACGGATGGATGGATGGATGGATGGATGAGTGAGTAGACGGATGGATCGATGGATGGATGAGTGAGTAGACGGATGGATCGATGGATGGATGGATGGATGAGTGAGTAGACGGATGGATCGATGGATGGATGAGTGAGTAGACGGATGGATGGATGGATGGATGGATGGATGAGTGAGTAGACGGATGGATCGATGGATGGATGAGTGAGTAGACGGATGGATCGATGGATGGATGGATGGATGAGTGAGTAGACGGATGGATGGATGGATGGATGGATGAGTGAGTAGACGGATGGATGGATGGATGGATGAATGAGTAGACGGATGGATGGATGGATGGATGAGTGAGTAGACAGATGGATGGATGGATGAGTGAGTAGACAGATGGATGGATGGATGAGTGAGTAGACAGATGGATGGATGGAAACTTACAACGGCTCAGGAGCCCTGAGCTGAGCCAATTCCCACTGCAATCCCACTACAGTAATATAATAAAATGTATTTAATCAAACCTGTGCACAGATAGTAGGTTTGAAAACAGGACTGTATCAAAAACTCATAGCATCCTTTTAATGGTGTCTTTTCATTTTTGTTTAAATGAGGAGAAGGAGGAGGAAGAGGAGCTGACCCCCTTCAGTCCTCCTCCCACTCTGTCCATCACAGAGGAGATCCTGGAGTTCATCAACCAGAGTAGAGCCAGAGAGGGGCTCGCTGCCATCCACACTCACATGACGGTTAGAAAACAGAACACCCACCATAACTTGACATGTGGTCAACCACGTTTGAGGACACGAGTCT
Source organism: Perissodus microlepis (assembly GCF_051167445.1). Lineage (NCBI taxonomy): Eukaryota > Metazoa > Chordata > Actinopteri > Cichliformes > Cichlidae > Perissodus > Perissodus microlepis. Next base: position 1,403,480 of record NC_140474.1, on the reverse strand, counting down.
GAGTCAGCCTCAAGTGGACTATATATTTTTCTGTCTAGCCATACTTGTTTAGATTCAGTGAAACTGTCACACCATGTTGCGATGTCATTGATTATTCACTGATTTACTGAAGACCAACCTTTGTGAAACCTCATGTATAAAGAGGTCAAATCCTGGGTTTTGACATCTGAACATTGTGGCTTAAAATCTTATCACATGACAAATTGCATGTTTAGCAGGAAAGAGCCTTAAGATAGACCATCCATTACCAATGACCTCAAGCAAACAACTCCTTTACTGCATATGTTCTTGTTCAAGTTAGGTTTTATTAATTTAACAAAACAAACCAAATTCAGGCAGATATTTGAACAAATTCCAGTGAATTCCCTCTTTTTCTTTAAAATATTCACTAAACTGTTAAGTAACACACTGGTGGGTGTCCATATCCCACCAGCTAGGATTCATATGACTGTAAGTTTCTTCTTACTTTTTTTTCCCGGTACAGATCAAGGATGAGCCCAAAGAGCCTCTATCCAACCAGACCAACTTCACCTGCCCGCTGCCCCCAGTCACCTCCAGCCAAGAACAAACACACACAATGCCACAGGAACAGGAAAGAGCAGAGATTGAGGATGACATCGTCCAAAGTCAGACACGAGAAAATGAGACAACAGAAAGTGAAGTCCAAGAAATTCAAGTTGCAGAAAGTCAGGTGGAAAAGGGAGAGGAAGTGCTTGGAGAAGTACAAGAAAATGATAAAGAGAAGACGAAAACGAGTGAAAACGAGGATCGACACAAGATTGTCCCACCCCAAACACTAGACCTTCATCGATTCGTCTCAGAAGAGGAAGAAAGCAAAAACAAAGTCATACCGATAGAAGAAGAAGAGTCCACAACTTCCTCCTCAAATCTAGGAGCCCCTAACCAGCCCAACAAGAGATACCACCCGCCTACAAGAGGTTCCCACCTCACCAAGAGAGATAAGAAGATCATTGAAAAGATAAGAAGTTACTATGAGGCAGCAGCTGAGGCTGAAGAGGGCGAGGAAGAGGATGAAGAGCTTGCTGAAGAAGCTGGGTCAAAAAGGAGAAACAGTTTCTCACAAATTCCCTCTGGCTTGGTAAAGGAGACCATGTCACGCTTTGATGTCGGTGGTCACCAGGGGGAGTCAGAAAGTGGACTGTCCAAGTTCGAAGAACCAGAAAGAGATACTGATAGGGAGCACCTTTCTTCCTCTGGTCCAGTTTCTTCCCCATTTCCAGTACTAGCAGATGCAAAGAGTGATGGACAGGCTGATAAACCAATGAGCTCTTTGGATTTTCGAGAAGAGGACCGAGTCAAGTCTTCATCCTCTGCTGCGAGTAACGACGAAGAGATTCCAAATCCGGTAAATTTGCAATCAAACCAAAGCAGGCCTATTGGAGAAGAAACAAAGATTCAGGATCAAAATGAGAATGTTTGCAAAGGATCTTTGGTGGAAAGACGGGAGGAGAAGATGGAAGGAGAGTCCAGAGATCAAACAACCATACCTGGTGCTGGAAACCAAGCTATTACAAATGGGCATGAAGCTAACCCACCAGGCTCAACAGAGGCTAATGGAAGCCATGAAGAAACCTCTACACCTGTGAATACGTGCGAAAAACCTGAGACAAAAACCCAGAACATCTGGACTAGAACCAGAAGCAGAGACCAAGCAAAAGCCATTGGGAACCTCGAGGACCTTCCCAGTCAGATAAAAGTGGGTCGATGGTCTCGCCACTCCAGGATTGTCACTGCTAACCGAGCCCTGTTTGAGACCATGGGATCGGATGTGGCTGGTATCGGGTTATTCGAGGCGAACCCTGTGGTAGACCCTGTGCTGATAGAAAACTCAGAGCGTATTCTAAGCAAGGTCCAAACACTGGCTCGAATGTACAGCGCCAAAGCCAGCACCATGAAGGTCCCCCTGCATCAAAAACGCTCCGGTAGTGGACGGAACCAATCGGTGGTTTCTGCTAGACCGTCTGGACCCTCAAGCCCGAGCCAAAGTAGAAGTCAGATACAGGCTGAAGCTCAAGTCACAGCCGAGCACCAAAAACAATATGAAACAGAAACCGGTCAGTCAGAGTCGAGATGTGCAACCCAAACTTACTCCATGGTCAAAGTTCAAACCCAAAACATAACACAAAGGCAGCAATGTCAGATTCAAACTGAAGACCAGAACCAGATTCAAACCATGAGCTGGAAGACCAAAGAGATCCAGGAAGAGAGGACAGTAAAGACAGCAGAGAGCCTCACACCAGGTAAGCTGCCTTTTCTAAGACTTCCTCTAAGATGCTGTTACTTTGGGTTTTTTGAAGACAGTCCAGGACCAAATTATTGTGTTAGCATAAGATAAGATAAGATCTCTCTTTTTTGTCAGTACTCATCCCACGTCGGCATTATGCACAACACAACACAACACAAACAACACAACACGGTAACTTAATAAATACAAAAGATGGAAAAATAAAAAGAATGAGTGTATGTGTAACACTCTATCCACGGTCTCAGAGGAAGTCTCTGATCCAGCTGCAGGTGGTAGAAGGAAGTCCAATATCCAGCAGTTTTACTATTAGTCTGTCTGTGGATTATCAAATTAAAAGCAGCGCTAAAGTCAAGAAAGAGCAGCCTGGCGTAACGGCCCTGTTGTTCCAGGTGAGAGATGGTGGTGTGCTGAACTCCCTGCCATACCTGTCCTGAGTTGTTATTGCTGAAGTGGTCTTAAATCCTCCTCTTGTACGCTGCCTTGGCCTCTCTGTTGCCTCTTTTCAACTCAGATCCGGCTGCACTGTACTGCGTACCATCACCGGATCTGAAAGCGGCGTCACGTTGCTTCAGCAGGACCTGGACCTCTTTAGTCATCCAGGGTTGGTTACAATACACCTGGAGACGTTTGTCCACAGTGACACTGTTGGTACAGAAGTTAATATATGAGAGCACTGATGCTGTGTGCTCTTCGAGGTCCTGGTGTTCAAACACCGTCCAGTCCTGCAGCTGATGTGATGCACCTTCTGGCCAGGTTTTCTTTGTGGCTGGGGGCTCTCCTCCTAACGTGTATGCAGGGATCAGCAGTATGGAACTGTGGTCTAACAAACCTCGATGTGGTAGATGTTGCTGTAGGCTTTATCCAGTGTGTTTTGCTGCAGCCAAGTCTCTGTGAGCAGTGTAATGCTGCTGTCCCATACACACCTGTTGATTCGTCTGTTTTGTTGGACAGGAAAATACCTGGAAGACTGTAAGTGGACTCTACTCGATATAGAGGAGTGAAAAACACATACGCCCACACACATACACTTAGAAAGTATAAAATACAAAGCACCGAACGTGAGGAGCAGTGAGCCGCTGCATCTGTGGGCGCCGCCCATCATATGGACTGGTCGTATGAATATAAAGCCCCACCCATACTAAACGGATTCATTTCTCACCAGATTAATGACTCCCAACAGGGCCCGGTTCCAATACTCTATGATATGATATGGTTCATACTCTATATTTCATTGTGTTTTCTCAGATGTCCAGGAGGCTGCGATGGAGCCAGTTGAACCTCAGTTGTTTGGTCATGTGTTTGTCAAAGAACAGATGACCACCCAGCAGACGAATGGAATTAGCCTCTCCAGGCCGAGAGACTTCATCTCTGCTTTGACCAGAGAAAGAGACTCTGGTGTAGGCCGTACTCTGAGTGAAACTTCCCAGACCTCCACCACACCTCAAGAAAATCCAGCCCCTTTGTTAAGCAACCAATCATCCAGTCTGACCCAGGTGAACAGCTATGAGCACAGGTACACCTCACCTGGAGCATCCTCATCTTCTACAACAACCATTCAGCATCTCAGGACACAAGCTGGAGACTGGAGCTCCAGCTTGTGCTGCCCTGCCAGTAACAAGGACTCCTCCAGGGATGACCCCCTGAATGAGAACAGGGATGTGCATCCAGATGTGTGAGTACTTTACTAATTAAGTAAAAATGAAAGGACTATAAAAATAAAGGATTAAGTACAAAAAATGAGTTGAGATGATAAATTATGGTTAATCATATACATACATGAATAAACATTAGTCAGTACCATGGTAAATGACCAAATGCTTATAAATGATGGAAGGCAGAAGGAGTGAAGCTCAGATCCGACAGAAACCACAAGCATGACATGAAATGGTCTTTCTAGCATTTTATAGGCTCACCATGGTGCACATTGAAATGAGTGAGATTAGCTAAATTTGGTTTGCAGTTCAGAGCAGCAGCAGCAGATTCACTCCTACTACTTTTCTCCTTGTGGTTGCCTGCAGGCCGGAGCAGCAGAGTGGTCGGCACCATGCTTATTCAGCCAGAGAGTCCGGAGAAATCATCACCCAACCCGCTCCCTCGGAGCCACGTCTGTGTGCTGAGCACTGCAGAAAAGTGACCAAAGAGGAGGATAACCAAGACAAAGACAAGCAGGACGCAGCAGCTGAACAATGTATACAAGCTAGAGTAGAACACAGCTTCACAGATAACAAGGATACGCTGAGCAAAGACGTGAATGTTTACGCAGCGCCTGAATTCAGTGTTTGCACAGGAAATGCAAATGCAGACACGTCTTCAGGAAAGTGCAACAGCTCTGCAAGACCTCACTCAGGGCCGAGCAGAGAGCAGAGAGAAACAGAGGAGGGCAGCACTGTGCTGCGAAACCAGCGTCCGCAGAAGACATCAGCAGAGGAACTCTCCAGCGACGAGGGTTCAGCAGGGCGCTTTGGTGAATGGAGACCCTTAGGAGAGCTTCCTGCTCAGCCTTCCCAGAGTCTTCCCTTACTCACAGCCTCCGGCTCTTCACACGTAAGCTGCCACGCACTCACAGAAACCCCAGGGCATCACAGTTCAAGAGAAAACGAACCAAGTCCATCAAACCCCACTCAGCTGCAGTCTGAAGACCATCTGCCAACATTCACCAGCCAAAGGCCGCTCGACCTGCTGACAACGCTGGGCAAACGGGCTTCATCTGATCCCCCGAATGTCAATAGCATGCCTGAAGGTGACCACAGGTGTGTATGGACCTGATAACTGACAAGCAAAAGTGCAGAAAACCCAGAATCTGTGCAAGCTCACACTGCTCTGACAGCTCCCAAAGTTTATGACTGGCAGTTAGTCAAGAGCTGAACTAAGGCCCAGTATGAGATAAGAAGGATATTTCTGAAGTGTGAATCATGCACAGTTAAATAACTAAAAGCATGCAGCAGGAAATGAGCAGAATAACTGCACTTTAGACATTTCGTGAGCAATTGGAAGAGTTTTTGCAAAGTAATAATAATAATCTGATGAAGGTGGCCAATAAGGGGAACCTGGTCTGTCTTTATGAACTCGAAACCCTAATAAACCAGCAAGCGTAGCCCGTGCTTTTCAGTTTAACCTATTTTGATCTGCTTCTTTTTTCTTCTTTTATATAAGAAATGAAATGTGGCTGTATTAACACGAAGGTGAAGTTCAAGCCAGGACACATGTTTTCATTAACGCGTATGCCTCGAGGTTCTCTTGCTCTTGTAATCTTTGGCACTTTATTTCAAGCCAGACTAAATTTTATTTGGCTTCTGATCAGTAGAAGAATTTGCCTTCAGCCACATAATTTACCTTTGTTTGTCACGTTACAACTTTCTGTTACCACTAAAACGTTTATACAGTACTTTGTACAGTTCTAAAGAACTTGAAAGTCGATGTTTAGTACGACCACCTTAATTCTTCGTGTTTCTTAAGGAATCTTCAGGAATACTTCTCTGGGCTTCTTGGAGGACGTTCAAAGCTCCTCTTTGGATGTTTCTGCCTTTTTGCTGATCTCTGTCAGGATGATCTCTCACTGCTTCAGTGATTTTGAGGTCTGGGCTCTTCTTTTTCAAATTTCACATATGGATCCATCGCTCCATCAGACCTGATTTTCAGTCCAGTTCTTGTGTCGTTTTCATGCCTCAGCCTTTTCACCACGTTTCTCTTCATTATCAACGGCCTTCTGGCAGACGTCCTTCCACTGAGATGTTTCTGACGAAGTTTCGGTGAAGGATGAAGATTTTCTTCCTCTTTCTTATGGACATCGTTTCAGACACTGTAGATCAAACCTCTTCTTTTGTCCTTCACTTGTCCATTTTCCTCAGATTTTTAAGAACACGCTGCACGTCATGCTGAAGTACTCTCAGCTAACAGCTGATCAGTTTGTTGGTGCAAAAATAGTATTTCGTATCAAACTATCTTTATCGTTATTTTTGACATTTTTCATGGATTCATCTAAGGAAATGGGAACAAATGATGTGTTTCTGTGACTGGCTGCTGGCAACAAGGAGCCTAAAGATGCAATTAAAACTGCTTCTTTTCTAAGTTGTCTCTTATATGTAGAGACAACACTAGGTCATCGCTTTTTATGCTTGGTCAAAGTTCAGTGGCTTAACAAGGGGAAAAAAACATTTCTGTGAAACTGGTCAGATAGAAGGACTCAACTGGGTTTCAGATTCGTCTGGCAGAAGTAAGATCTTACCAGTCACAATAGGAGGGAAAAAATCTATATTTTAAGGAAAGAAACCATCCTTAAATTGTGGTCAGTCAGAATAGTTTAACTCTCTTAAACTGTAGCTAAAGCTGCAGTGAAAGGAGAACATTGACATTACAGAGTACTGATAAGAAAGTTAGCTCACGGGGATCCGTCCGGCCCAGGAGCCGCTGCCAGTCGCCTCTGAGGCCTTTCCCAAACCAGAGCTTCAATTCATGCTCACATCATCTGCCATTATTTACTAGAAACGCTGTCAAACCTAAATGAGGATGTGGTCCCAACTACTGAATGTTCCTTACATTAAGCTTAAAGTGCCATTTTTGGCCCTTCTGCTGTAGTGTTAGCTGGTTTTTATCACTTGGAAAGACGAGAGTCACAATGTCCATGTCAGAGAAGCTTCTTTAAATATAACTGCAGTGATTTTTTTATTTAATTCGATAAACTAGATGTTTTTAAACCTGTGCTTCTCTGTAACTTACAGGGACCCAAAAGAGCCAGGATGCCCGACCAAACTTCCGATCTTCAAGACTCAGGAGGGGAGAACTACCCAGGCTATTACCACCCCTGACCAGGGCACCTCTGCACCCTCAGCCTTCAAACCCAGCCTGAGACACCGCTCTCCTTCTCCTCATAGAGCTCCTCCTACCTCCTCAGTACGAGCACCACCTTGCTCCTCACCATTCAGGCTTATTCCAGCATCTTCTCCCACTCCTGTATGCCCAAACAACATCTCCAAGGCTCTTTCCAGTTTATCTCCGACTCCCCCTTTAACCAGGAAAGCCCCGTCTACCCCCTCTCCTGCATCTTCCTCATCATCTGTAAGAGGCCCTCCTCCCTCCCCTACATCATCCTCTACCCTTCGCTCTCCCACATGCTCCTCCCCCATCACTTCCTCCTCCACATTTACCAAATCCTTAGCTGCCTCCTGCATCAGTCAGTCCATCAGTCAGAGTATGGCAAAAGACAACACTGCCCGCAGCAGCGTGAATCAAAGTCCCTCCTTACCTTCCTCTCACTTACGACGGCGTTCCCCTTCTCCCAAACCTCCTTCCAGCACACCTGCTTGTGCTCAGTTAGGATGTTCCAAGGATGGGTACCAACATCCAAGATGCCCACCGTCCACTCTCCGGACCTCTTGCACTTCTCCGTCCCTCGTGCCATCTTCTCCTCCCTCTCTTTCCCAACGCTCTCCAAGTCCATCCCATTACCAGCCGGCCTATGCTTCATCCTCTTCACCACGTCCCTCATTCCTTCACAGCAAAACTGGTTCTTCACAGAATTCAAACAACAACAACAATCACAGCACAGCAATCAGTCAAGTGAGCTGCAGCTTTAACAGTGCTCTCAGTAATGGAGGTTGGTTGGTAAGTCCACAGAAGGAGACATTCTCTAATGGGAGCAGTAAAGCCGCGGTAAAGCAACAATCCCAAGATTCTCTCTGGTCAGGATCACACAACCGTGTAGCCCGGCCTTTCTCCGCATCCGAACCCAACTCACGAGTTCAGTCCCCATCTCCCTCTCCAGCTTCATTCATTCACCTCTGCTCTCCACCTCCACAGCACAATTTCTCCTCCCCCATGGCAAATAAACCGCCCCATCCCCGGAGCTCAAGGGTAGGAAGTGCAAGTTCCCATAACCCATTAGGTCTAACTTTGGAGCTACCCATCACCTCTTCCATGACTTCTTCTTCATGTCCGAGCCCGCGGATCCTCTCCCCACCTCCTATCGGTGTGTCAGTGAATGTTTGGGCAAACAATGTTGCGACACCTCAGCCTAGAAACGCTAGATATGTTTCCTCCTCTGCCTCTCCTTCTCTTTCATCAACATTGGCGTCTTTCCCAACTTCTTCTTCGTCCTCCTTTGTCCCACAGAGTGGTTTCAAAGGATCTTTCCCTTCTGGACCCTGCCCTACCACCTCCCTAAGCCTCCGCAGGTCTTTCTCCTCCAGCCTGGCCGACAGACCTTCCAGCCCAGCCCGGCTCAACGCTGCTGCCCAGCGACGTTCCTGGGCAGACGGCAGCCGAAGGTCCCTAGGTTTCAGTGGAAATGCCCATCCTTCTTTTGACCAACACGAGTCCTGTCCGGTCAGTCCAAGGAGTGGATGGACCTCTTACAGCAGCTCACCCGCATGCCTCAGCCCTGAAAATGGGCTTCAGTCCCCACCCTCATCCAGCAAGTTTTCCCCAGGGAACGGCACCGGGGGTGGGCAGCATTTTACCAGCGTGCCCTGGCCAGATGTGCGAGAGCTTTCAAACAAATACAATGGAACGGATATCCCGGATACAGGCGATACTTGCACCATCAGTGCCTCGTCTCCTACCCCTGTGTCCTCCACTGCTTCATCAGACAGGCAGATAGACTGGGAAGATCCCGAGTTACAGGAGGGAAACTGTCGGAGCCAGCTGATCTGCGCCTACCTTAGCCGACCCTCCAGTGAGCAAAACCTCACCTCCTCAAGTCTGACTCTGTCCACCTCAGGAATGACCTCTCCTCCACCTGCCCCCTACCAACACCACCAATTCCACATCAAACCACCACCTCAGGTTCAAATCTATACCACAGCAACTCCTGTGTCCCCAGTCTCTTCTCCCCTGCCCTCAAGAGCATCACCACTACCCAAACAGGGCAACCACAAGGCCAGTTATGCCACCACAGTCAACCTACAAATTGCTGGAAGTGGCAGAATAACCTCCTTCAGCACGGCCCAAGTTAGCCTAACCCAAACCCTGCAGGGTGGAGCAGGAGCTGGAGTAGCAGCACAGGGGCAGATGGTGAGGAGAGTAAGCATCAACGGACTCTCACAGCTTCCTTCAGCTCTTCCTCAGAACTGCAACAGGATATAAAGCAGTGAGACTAGTCTTTCATTCATGGAGCCAGAAGGGAAAATATGTGCAAAGAACACAGCGGGCGTGGTTTTGTTTCTCACGAATGGTCCCGACCTCACCTCGCCGTGTAAGATAGATGTTTTATATGTGCAGTGTTCACATGTCGCAACAAACAAAACAAGTTTTTCACTGTCTGTTATAAAAGATGGGCGTAGCCACAGTGACGTCACAGGTTGGTTACGAAACAGGAAGTGGTGAGCGAGGGGTGGGCCTGAAACAGCCCTCAGTCAAAACGTTAACCCACCACGAAGCACTGTCATCTTTATCCTCCTTTCCTGACTCTGATGGGACCAAAATTTCCACAACTCATAACTGAAGGTTCATCAGGAAATTGAGCCCATTGTTTATACGGGCCTCACGTTTTTATCTGACTTTGAATGCATGCTGACGGAACTGTTTGCAGAAAGGTCAGAATATGGCGCAGAACAAAGGACTTTGTAAGTAACACTGTTCCTATGTGATCCCCCCGTCCACAGCTGGATGTGATGGATTATGACCAGCTAAAGGTTGGAAGATTGCTTTGATCAGTCCTGGACTACCTGTGGATGCATTTGAGACTTTTTTTTGGAAAAGACTTTCAAACTTTTAGCATTTATTGAGCTGGAGTACATCCCAACCCTGCAAACAGATGTTTTGAAGGTCCAACTATGCTGTATCCAATCATGTGTATTATGTTTGTGATCTTTTCTCTTTTTTTAAATATATATATATATATATATATATAGTGTTGGACAAACATCCATATGCGGCTGTCTGAGGCCAGTGTTAAAAGTTGTTAACTGTGGTTAATGATCCATCTCTTTTTTTAATCCTTTTTCCTTCTTTTTTATCTTATTGTTTATTTATGAAGTTAGTCTTATTTTCTTTGGCACTTAATATCCTTAAAGTAATTTTGGTATTTTTGCACAGTGTCTTCAGCTCTTGGGTGCATGCATTGAGTGTGTGTATGCGTGTGTATGTTTGACATGACGTGTCTGGTAAAGTTTTACTTTTAACTTCAGACCAAGCTGATATCTGTGTTTTTGCTGAACTTGGTACTCACTCTGCTGATACCAGTGCCGTCCAGAAACCTCCTCCAGAAAACTCGTGAACTCCAGAGGTTGCCAAGATGGATACTGGAGCATTAGCAGACTTGGGTCACTCCTCAGTTTGGACACATATTTTCACTGAGATTTTTTTTTTCACTACACTTTTATTTATATAATTCCAAGACACGACAACAGTTGCTTCAAACTTCTTCATATTGTAGGGTAAAAACCTTACAGTATTATACAAGGTCTTAAATAATCAGGCCCCATCTTATCTTAATGACCTTGTAGTACCATATCACCCTATTAGAGCACTTCGCTCTCGCTCTGCAGGCCTACTTGTTGTTCCTAGAGTATTTAAAAGTAGAATGGGAGGCAGAGCCTTCAGTTTTCAGGCCCCTCTTCTGTGGAACCAGCTTCCAGTTTGGATTCGGGAGACAGACACTATCTCTACTTTTAAGATTAGGCTTCAAACTTTCCTTTTTGCTAAAGCATATAGTTAGGGCTGGACCAGGTGACCCTGAATCCTCCCTTAGTTATGCTGCAATAGACGTAGGCTGCCGGGGATTCCCATGATGCATTGGGTTTTTCCTTTCCAGTCACCTTTCTCACTCACTATGTATTAATAGACCTCTCTGCATTGAATCACACTTTTTCTCTGTATGTATTATTGTAGGGTCTACCTTACAATATAAAGCGCCTTGAGGCCACTGTTGCTGTGATTTGGTGTTATATAACTAAAATTGAATTGAATTTAAAAACTCTCTTTTAACAGGAAGAAACATCCAGCAAAACCAGGCTCAGGGAGGGACAGCCAGCAGCCTACATCCGCATATCTAAGGGAGAATTTAAATTTTGTCTCCTGTTAAAGAAAAACACACTGTTCGAGTTTTGCAGCTTAGTCAATACTTCAAAAAACAGGAAGGGAAGAAATATGATTGTTATCTTAAAATCGTCCATAGCAACAGTGTGAAAGACTTTAAGGCCACTGAACGACCCACAAGCATCTCGTGTTGTTAGGTAAAATGTGTATTGCTGGAATCATTCACACTGATTTCTGCATCAAAAGCCTCTTTGTGAGAGCTCGACTGTTGCTAGCAGATCTCCTACAGATTGGGTGGAAGACACCGACTCATCTGCAGAAACTCGCCGAGCTGGAGTTAAACTTTAAAACGTGCCTTACCTCTAAAACCAACACTTTTCTAATGGCAGATGTTCTCCACTTCCAGTTTTTGTGTCACACACAGTTTCATTACCAGTTGGCAAATGTTTGCAGACAGGTTGGCATCCTCCTTGTCACCTACTTGCAACGGACGCAGCTTGCAATAGCAAAAGGGGGTTTTGGTGTGGCTCAATTTCACGATACCAACTGCTAGCAACTGCCCACAGCCACCTGCCAGCTGGTCAGAGAACACAGAGCCTTAGCTGATGTACTTCCCTGGTGATGCTTGGAGTTGAAGAAGGTTTTTTCTTTTACAGTTACATTATTGTATCTTGAAAGATTGGTTATTAAAAGAATCAAAAATATGAAACTAATGCATGTTTAAAAACATAATAAAATGCTGAATGAGTTGTGAGGTTTCTGCAGGGCACTGGTGACAATCTGCAGGGACCAGAATCTTACTGGTAACAGGTAAAAAAGGGAACTTTAACTAAATCTTCTTCCAGTAAACCTGAGACAGTTTGAGAAATACAGGAAATAAAAGTGTGAGTTTTAAAGCCCGACCTCCTGCTTTACTGTTTGCTGCCTCTGGCGTCTGTGACATCTTTACCTGCCTTACCTGTGAGTCCCCATCTTGCCACACACCAGGTTACATGCCAACACCATCAGCGCCGTCACATTTTCTGATATTAAGCTTGGATTACAGGAGCCAGTTAAACCTGATGCAGTCCTGAGCCTGCTTATTAAAGCAGATTGCCAAAGAGCTGCTGCTGACTGAACTCCTGTGATATGCACACTACTCCTTTAAGTATTTGATCTCTGATAAGTGCCGTGCAGTTTCAGTTTTGCTTCTATTCGACTTTAACCTTTAGTTTCCGCATGCCTTCTCACGCATTCTTTGTTGATCTGCAGTTCATCATTAGCCGTCCTCACAACCGGACTGTTGGTAAGAGCTCATTTTATTTCTAAGATTTAATGAGAAATCCAGCTGGTTTTAACTTCTGTGTACATGTTAAAGAATTAATGCTGATGGCAGATATAACTAAATATAAGATGAAGCATTTTCACAGTAGGGTCATGATGGCAGGAGTATATGCACGGTTGGAGGAGGTTAAATCATAGAGTGAAGTATAGGAAACATTGGAAGGCTGAGGGAAAGTGAATATCTGAACCTTAACCCTCCACAGTCCATCCAGTACTTGTGATCTCAGACTCCCACCACTGTCTTCAGTCAGTATTTACAGTGGCAGCATTTCAAAATCATATTTATGAAAAAGGAAGAAGTTAGCATTTCTCTGTCTAAACATACAGTTAGGCTCATATATGTTTATATTTGGACTGACACAAGTTTGGGTTTTTACCCGTTTGTTGAAACATATTCCAATTATAGTTAGAAAACGGACATGGACGTGATGTGCAGACTCTCAGCTTTCATTTGAGGGTTTCCAAATTCAAACTGGATGAAGGCGTTAAGAGTTGCAGCTCCTTAACACGTGCCACCCTCTTTTTAAATGGACCAAAAGTAACTGGACAATGACTCAAAGGCTGCTTCATGTTCAGGTGTGGGCAGATCCTTTGTTGTGTCTTTATCAAGTCAGCAGATAAAAGCCTGGAGCTGATTTGTGTTGTGGTGCTTGAATTTGGATGATTTTGCTGTGAACAGACAACATGAGGTCAAAGGAGCTCTCCATGTAGGTGAAACAAGAAATCCTTAAACTGTGAAAACAGGAAAAAACATTTGAGAAATGGCTATAATATTAGGAAGGGTGATATCTACAGCTTTGTACATCCTGAGAAAGAACAAATGCACTGCAGAACTCAGCAACGCAAAAAGACCAGGACGTCCACAGAAGACACCAGTGGGGTATGATGGCAGAATCATTTCCATGGTGAAGAGAAACCCCATCACAGCAGCCAACCAAGTGAACAATGCTGTATCGATATCCACGCCACTTCACGAATCCAAAGGCTAGACTGGACTTTGCTAATAAACATTTTAAAAAGCCGGCACAGACCTGGAAAAACATTCTTTGGACAGATGAGACCAAAATCAAGCTCTACCAGAACGATGGCAAGAATAAAGAATGGAGCAGGCGCAGAACAACTCATGACCCAAAGCACACGCATCATCTGTAAGACACGGCGGAGGCAGTGTGATGGCGGCCTGTGGCGTTGGGACACTAGTGTTTACTGATGAGGTGTCACAGGACAGAAGCGGCCGAGTGAACTCGAGGTGTTCAGAGACGAGCGTGAACAGAGGAACGATCACGGAAACAAAGAAGGAGAACAAGAACTAAACCCTCACCAGAGAAACAACAGCAGGAGCACAGACACTAGAAACTGTAAATAATGATGAAATCTATAATCAACACTAAACACTGGGTCAACGTCCCGGGACCGTGACAGCCAGAGCACACGCTACATACAGGGAGTGCAGAATGATTAGGCAAGTTGTATTTTTGAGGAATAATTTTATTATTGAACAACAACCATGTTCTCAATGAACCCAAAAAACTCATTAATATCAAAGCTGAATGTTTTTGGAAGTAGTTTTTAGTTTGTTTTTAGTTTTAGCTATTTTAGGGGGATATCTGTGTGTGCAGGTGACTATTACTGTGCATAATTATTAGGCAACTTAACAAAAAACAAATATATACCCATTTCAATGATTTATTTTTACCTATGAAACCAATATAACGTCTCCACATTCACAAATATACATTTCTGACATTCAAAAACAAAACAAAAACAAATCAGCGACCAATATAGCCACCTTTCTTTGCAAGGACACTCAAAAGCCTGCCATCCATGGATTCTGTCAGTGTTTTGATCTGTTCACCATCAACATTGCGTGCAGCAGCAACCACAGCCTCCCAGACACTGTTCAGAGAGGTGTACTGTTTTCCCTCCTTGTAAATCTCACATTTGATGATGGACCACAGGTTCTCAATGGGGTTCAGATCAGGTGAACAAGGAGGCCATGTCATTAGTTTTTCTTCTTTTATACCCTTTCTTGCCAGCCACGCTGTGGAGTACTTGGACGCGTGTGATGGAGCATTGTTCTGCATGAAAATCATGTTTTTCTTGAAGGATGCAGACTTCTTCCTGTACCACTGCTTGAAGAAGGTGTCTTCCAGAAACTGGCAGTAGGACTGGGAGTTGAGCTTGACTCCATCCTCAACCCGAAAAGGCCCCACAAGCTCATCTTTGATGATACCAGCCCAAACCAGTACTCCACCTCCACCTTGCTGGCGTCTGAGTCGGACTGGAGCTCTCTGCCCTTTACCAATCCAGCCACGGGCCCATCCATCTGGCCCATCAAGACTCACTCTCATTTCATCAGTCCATAAAACCTTAGAAAAACCAGTCTTGAGATATTTCTTGGCCCAGTCTTGACGTTTCAGCTTGTGTGTCTTGTTCAGTGGTGGTCGTCTTTCAGCCTTTCTTACCTTGGCCATGTCTCTGAGTATTGCACACCTTGTGCTTTTGGGCACTCCAGTGATGTTGCAGCTCTGAAATATGGCCAAACTGGTGGCAAGTGGCATCTTGGCAGCTGCACGCTTGACTTTTCTCAGTTCACGGGCAGTTATTTTGCGCCTTGGTTTTTCCACACGCTTCTTGCGACCCTGTTGACTATTTTGAATGAAACGCTTGATTGTTCGATGATCACGCTTCAGAAGCTTTGCAATTTTGAGACTGCTGCATCCCTCTGCAAGATATCTCACTATTTTTGACTTTTCTGAGCCTGTCAAGTCCTTCTTTTGACCCATTTTGCCAAAGGAAAGGACGTTGCCTAATAATTATGCACACCTGATATAGGGTGTTGATGTCATTAGACCACACCCCTTCTCATTACAGAGATGCACATCAATATGCTTAATTGGTAGTAGGCTTTCGAGCCTATACAGCTTGGAGTAAGACAACATGCATGGAGAGGATGATGTGGACAAAATACTCATTTGCCTAATAATTCTGCACTGCCTGTATAGCTGGACATTGTCCATGTGCTATATGTGCTCCACGGCATCGCTGTCTTTCCTGGAACATGTCTTTCATTACTCATCAGTTTCTAAGCGGCATTTTGAAGCTTTCAGGGACTCGTTTAGCTGAGGCGAAGCGTAACAGACCGCAGCCAGCGGAGCTGCCTGTATCACCATCCATCTGGCAGTCAGAGGCCACACCCCTACTAATATAAACTTACACAGGTGAGTTATAACTGTACAGGTGTTATGAGGGGGGTTATGAGATACTGGTGGAAGAGCGAGGAACATCTGTCTGGTCTCAGGCTGATTTTGCAGATGTTCCCTCAGCCGACACCGTCCCTTAGCCCCTAAGAACAAAACCGAAACCAGAGATTCACAAATGTGTCCGTTTAAAACATGAAGCCTTTAAATGACAACCAGCAAACATCTGCAAAAAGCAGCACTAGACTTCTGGGAGAGACGAGGAACGTTGTGCCGATCCAGCTGCTTTACACGCAGATCCTCTGCGTCCAAGAAATCTGAGCTCTTGTTCCAGGCTGTTCCACGGCACATTACTAGGTATCATCATTTATGTTGAAGGAGACACAACTTTCACCATAAATTATGTTGCTTTTACTTCCCAGAGCCTTTCCTCCCATTACTGACCAGAGAAATTCCTCACCAAGACATGTGCCAGGGCTTAGTCGAGGAAACTATGCTTTAAGTTGATGCTGTTAGCAGATATGGGTTTGAGAGTCTGCACAAGCTCACAGAAGCTTTCATCGCCCGTCTCTGAGAGATCATTGTTGTTTTTGTCATTAGCGTAGTCGGGGAAACTGCTCCCATTACTGTTAAGTCCAACAGAGCATTCATTTGTGTGCTTTATGTCGTTTTTTGGCAGCAGCGCTGCACTGCCGCCTCGATGTGCATACCAGCTCTAATCCAAATCAAACAAAAGTAAAACTGGTGCTCACTGATATCAGGGGGTCGGAGCTCTTAATCACACACAGATTAAGTTCACAGTATCGCACGTTTGAACCTTTTCCTTCACGCTGTGAGAAGGCTGCTGATATTACCACGTGTGCTGCCTGCAGCAGAGTTTGGAAATATTTGATAAATTTCACAATGCCTTTACGTATATTTACCTCATTAACTTTCAGCACTGTGCTGCTTTGATTTGAAGTCAGTGTTGAAGTTGTCATAACACTGATAATCTCACTTCTAGCTCGTGATGTAAGCATGTCTTGGTCCAAAGTACGACCAGCCGCTCAAGTCCCAGTACCAAACTCTGACGCCTTCACAAGTCCTGCCATGACTTTCACTGCGTTCGCTCCATTGTTGTTTCCATATAAGATGTTCTTTGGCACTGGTTCCATCTCTTTACTTTCAGTGAAAATGTTTTATCTCAGGTAATTACGGCCCACACAGGTTTTAATGATTAGTCAGTCAGACTGTTGGCAAACACAGAGAAGCTCCAGGATGTGTGTTGCACTCGCGATCGCTGGGAGCAAAGGAAACAGCTGGAGAAAAGAGGTGGGAACTTGAAAGTAAAATGCAAATAATCCAGAGGAGGAGGAAGAGTGGGAGGAGTGAGAAAGTGAAAACTGGAGGGTGAGAAGAGACAGAAGAGAGGAAGTCCATGCTCTCCAACCACGTGTAGACCAGCAGCTCTGGATAACGCACCTTTTCCCCCTGAAGTGAACCATCACCTGCCAAAACTCCAAACTTGTCCTTCTGGATGTTCATTCCTCTTTTAATTAATTTCTCTTTTCCTTGGATAGCCGGAGCCTTCCCCAGCAGCGGGACATACGACTGGAGGAGTGAAGGTTGGAAGTTTGACCAAAAATTCCTGAAAACTAGCCAAAGAAAGGATTTTCTTCATTCTACAACTGCTGTTGAGTTTCAGCTGGAGTCCAGCAGAGGACAGACGCTGAAGACACTTTAAGCCATCTGCATCCTGTCGGAGGGTCGGGGAGTGGAAGCCTCCGGAGGGGCCTGCTTTCTCACAGCTGTGATAGATTTGTTGAGGATGTTGCAGTGAGTTGTGGGGCAGCAGACAGCAGAGGATAATGTGACACAGATGATGGTTTTTCCGCCTGTGCCATGCAGAGGGAGAGGCCAGCTCTCGTGAGTGTGTTTGTGTTTCTGTGTTCTGTCAACATCATCGCCATCACCCAAAAACCATGCAGCAGGGACCTCTACGTGCAGGTCGAGAGCCTGAAGGAGAAAGTCTCCAACATCTCCAAAAAGGTATGACTGCAAGCCTTTATCGCTCACTTAGAAACACACGCACTTCATCACGCAACGTCACGCAACGTGAACGCTTTTTAATGCTTGAAGGTCAAAAGCAGCTTTAGGGTTTCAGATTCATACCTCACCCTGCTCAGCTTTACAATCCATACTGCTGCACGCCACAGAACTCAGGTGTGTGAACTGTAAACTGCAGCAGTATCTTCGGTGCCTTATCTTGAAGATATGTAAGCACGCTTTTATTGTTGAGGAGGATGACTCATGTAAAATAAGTACAGCACACACCTAACGTACACCTAAGCTGCAGAGTGACTTCTGCGTAGAAAGAACAAGTTTGTCACGCAGAGGATGAGCTGAGGGGAGGAAGGGTTGTTTTCACACTGAGAGTCGTGCAAAGCTGCTTCAGCAGAATGAGCATCGTGCATCGTCTCTGAGTCCCAGACATGCAGATCGTTTTCAGTTGTGACTCATGCAAAATTAATCCACAGGAGTTTTATTGCCCTGGAAAAAAACCCTCTCTTTCACATGACATTAGCAGATGTCAGCGTCCCAGGAAAAATGAGTCCGCTCTAAAAATATTTGCGCTGCGAGCTGGGTGGATGTGGTTGTAGCTCCGTAGTATTGTTTGCTAATTAGCACTAAGCATGCAGCTGAAAGCTGAGCCTGCAAGCGCACTTGAAGAGCTCTTGGCTTCGGGGGCTTCTGGTCTCAGAGGGTTTCATGGTGCACTCAGTCTGCAGCACACAGTGAGCTTTTGTACCTGGAAAATGTTCCGCTTCTCTGTGGTTACGCACATGTGCAGCTAACTTTCTCTTTCCCTTCAGTTGTTGCTGAACTGCAGCCTGTACACACCCACCATGGAAGACTACGAGGTATGTGCCTGCGCAAAGCACTGACTCACGTTTCAGCCCGCAGCTAAAAATGCCTGACAGATAATAACTACAACACACAGAGGCAAAGATCCTCCGCTGACTAATCGCTTCAGCTTGTGCACATTCAGGTTAAAGGTCAAGCACTGACAGTGGTCTTTGTGCTCCGTGTTCAGTGATCTTATTATCCTGCTGGAGCCACTGTTTAAACATTTCATGTGTAACAACGCAACAGATGGATGTAGTGAGTGAGAGTGAATGCAGCTTCAGGAAGCAGACCGTAAAACACAAGCACAGCTGTGACGCCGGGGTCAGGGGTCAAGTTACAGAATAGCTTCATTAACAGGGACATGGATTCGCTGTGTCGGGAACACTGCAGGGTTCCTTCAAGACTCTGTCATAAATTTCAGTGTCCAGTCCTTCAGGGTGAGGAGAAAGTTTTCTATCCCAAGGAAAGACATGAGGCAGAGCAAATGTCATGTCTGCAGCAGCTCCGTGTTGGTGGCTCTGCTGCAACGGCTTCCTTTGGCCTCCACGTGCACGCAGTCACCCTCAGCGCTGTGCACCACGGCTTGTGGACGTTTTTATCCTCATATCCTTAAAAAAAGGAAATAAAAGTTAAAATATAATATTGATGTCATTTTTAAAGCTTTTTCAACATAAAATGGACGCATTTGGTTTCTTCAAGCTTCAAACCCAACTCGTTTTGGGAATTCTCCAGATGATGAAAGCTGCAGAGATCCCACAGGGTCAGACACAATAACAGGTCTCCTCAGTCTTTGGTATTTTCCCATCATCTCAGTTGTATGACATTTCCTGCCACATGAATGGTAAATGGACTGGTTCTTATACACAACTAATTCATTCACACAGGCACTTCTTCTAAGTTTAAGTGCTGAGTATCTAACATTCATACACATTCACACTCAGAGCAACATGGGGTTAGTATCTTGCCCAAGGATATTTGGCATGCAGACTGGATGGGATCGAACCACCGACCTTCTTGTTAGTGGCTGATATGCTCTGCCACCTGAGCTACAGCCACCCCTGACAGATAAATGAGCTCAGTGTGCGTTCAGTATAGCTCGGGCTACAGGCTGCTGTTTATCCATAATATGGTCATCTCGTGCACAGAAGCTCCACCCACTTGATGTTTAAACCCTCTTTTTGTCAGGAGCAGCCAATCAGAGGACAGTGGTCTTTAAGAGGGAGGAGCTAAAACAGCATGTTTTAGACAGAGAATGAACTGAGGGGGTTCACCGCGGCCACGTGTCCGATAAAGAAGGATTATTTTGAACCGCCAATCACGCAAAGCTGCTTTCTGAAGCTGCGCATGACTGTGACTGCTGTGATTTTTTCCTTCATGGCATCATTCCTTTGCTCTCTCTCCTTTCTCTCCCTCCAGCAGATTTGTCCCAGGACCACGATGCAATGTTTTGCTTCTGAAATTATTGTCCTCACGCATGAGTGGCAGCTCGAGCCCAAGTGGAAAAAATTGAATAGATTGCTGAATAGACTGGCGTCCAGGATAAACCAGGTATGAGAAACAGCTAAAAGAGGAATTCACATTACTTCTAATGTAAGAGTTATTTTAAACTGTGCATTCAAAACTGAGGCCCTGATCATCCTGCAGGGAGAGTTTGGTTAGCATTGCTGGCTTTGAGGGAAATTTTATGGAAAGACTTGAGATGTAGGGTGTTGGGTTTGGTGGTCTGTTGGCTTCATCGAACAATGACCTCCAGCTCCGATTGTGGAAGTTTGCATTGCGTATGAGACGAGAAGTAGCACGTCCAAGTCTGAGACCGTAGTTCTTAGCTGGAAAAGAGTGAAGTGCCAACTCCAGGTCAGAGCCACGTTTAAGTACCTCTGGGGTCATTTAGGAGGGACAGAGAGAGCCAGTACTCCTTTCTATCTGAGCTGTGTGTCAGTGGCCTATGATAAGGAGGCTGTGGTGGAGTCCCATAGTGCAACAAAGAGGGGCGCGACAAAGTTGTGGTCTGGAAAGACTAAAAACAATTAGACAGGTTGGTGTTACGATCAACACCTGCTGCACTGGGGAATCCATGACCCCAACACGACAGGCCCAGAGGAGACCCAGGATACCCCAGAGTGATGAGCTCTCACAGTTGGCTTGGAAATACCTCAGGGTCGCCCCGGACGATGTAGGAGGTGGGGGAGGAGAGGCATGTGGCAGAGAATGGATGGACGGGTGAGGAGTTAAAAATATCTAATTAATGAGATGACTGCTGTAAGATCAGGAGCTGCTCAGGTTCTGGCCATACAGAGTTGTTTCCTGTGTTATCAAAGCCAACACTGCTGGTGAGAAGAGACCTCTAAACAGACACTGAAGGAAGGACTGATGAAGTAATACTGTGGTCGTTTATTAAGTTGACCAACTATGATTAAAGCCATTTGTTAAAATGAGCTCCTATTTGGAAATGGAAAACTTTATGAAGCTCAGTGGAACAGATGAGATATTTTCTTTTCGTGTGCTTTTGACCTTCTCACGTCACTCATTAATGTCACGGCGAGCTCAGAGCTTGTCTGGACTTTAGGAGGGTTTAGCCGCTGTGACTGGGTTTCCTGCACGTGTGATTCTGTGAGAGCGAAACTGAGAATCACAAACCTGGAACATATTCCCACAGATGACCTCATCTTCTGCTTTCAAAGCAAGATTGGGAACAGCCTGGATCAGCTGATATGCCAGAGCTGCTGCTCTTTCCCAAAAAAAGGGCCTGACGAGAACCCGGACATAGAACCCACACATAGAACCCACACATAGAACCCACATATAACACTCACACATAGAACCCGGACATAGAACCCACACATAGAACACACATATAACACTCACACATAGAACCCGGACATAGAACCCACACATAGAACCCGGACATAGAACCCGGACATAGAACTCACACATAGAACCCGGACATAGAACCCACACATAGAACCCACACATAGAACCCACACATAGAACCCACACAGACACGAAGAGAACATGCAAACTCCCCACAGAAACGTGATGGAGTCCAATTTCCTCCATATATTTATTTTTATTTGACTTTTTGTTATTTTAATATTTATCACGTTTTTATCATGACTGTCATTTTCAGTTACGTTGTTTCTTTTTAAGTTGTGTTTTCATTTTCTTTCTACTTGGATTATAACATATTTGCCTTGATGGAAAGCGCTCTGTTGTTTTGCATTCACTGTACGAATAAAAACAACAACTAATAAAAACTTAAACGCTTAACAACAAGAAGTTTGTCTTTCCTCTGAAACATTTATGTGATGGACCGGGAAGATTTATTTTAATTTGATGACGATGACATGGACGCCAACACGTTGGCAGTTGTTAGCGCTGTTGCCTAACAGCAACGAGGTCGTGAGTTTGACTCCACCCTCTGACTTTTCTGTTGTCCATGTGTCTGCGTGGTTCCCTCCGGCTTCCTCCCACAGTCCAAACCCATGCCGTTGGTAGGGTTGCGACAGACTGGTGACCAGTCTGGGATGTACCCTGCCTCATGCCCTGTGGTAGCTGGGATAGGCTTCAGCCCCCCTGCACCTATATTGGATTATGCAATTTTAAAGTCAGTCTCTGGGTTTTTTAAGGCACCTCACTGACTCCTTCAGAGGAGGAACTGCTCGTTTATTTAAGCACAAGTTCACATTTGGTACTTAGAAGTGAGAATTGTAATGATAATGTAACCATTACAGGATTAAAGCCCACAGTGAGGAGCATTGCTGGTAGATTACGTTACCCTCCCAACAATTTTTGTTTTCTGGTGGGAATCCAGCTTTGACTTCTGTGTCACGTGGAGAGATATCAGTGTTGCTTTTTGTCCCAACTATATTTACTTCAACACTGTGATGTAAGTTTTGTTTCAGTTACTGGTTAACAGCACTGTACAATCTATTACTGTACCATCTGCACTGATTTGAACATCGAGGCAGAACATTCGAGTAGAAGCTGAAGAGGACCTAGCATAGAGCCCTGGGGTACTCCAACATTACAGCTAAAGGCTGGTTACATCATGTCCCAAAGACTTATGGGTTGTAGGAAGTTTCTGGTGAAAACCTTGAATGCTCCAACTGCCCTTCAAGTCTTGGTTGTGTTCCCATCTTCTTCCAGACAATAACACGCATTTCTGTTTCTTCTCCGCAGACAGCGTCAAAGTGTCGTCGTTGTGAGGTCATAAAGGAGGAAAATGCAACGACCTTTCTTGAAAATCTTCTATGGACTGTTGAGAAATCTAACAGTGACTACTGTTAGGACTCTCAGAAGAGACTACATGGCATGACTTTCTTTTCGTTAACTTTCTATTAAACCACCTGCACACAAATAAAGTGCAGAATGCATGATGCAGCTCGGTGGTATTTGAGGTACAGCTAGAGGCTAACGCAGAGTTCTGGGTGGAAAAAGCTTGCTTGTAGTCTCATATCAACTCATCAGCTAACATAAATGTCTCACTGATGACGTCATAAAGAAGACACAGTCAGGTCCCAACTAAGCTGCAGTCAGATGCTGAGAGCACACTGGTCACTTTAATGTGCTTTAAACATCTGTGTATTTGTATCTGCTAATAATGAGTATTATTATATTAATAAGGCTTCTACCAAGCAGTTGGACAGTGGGTGAAAAGGGGGTGTTGGGTCAGTGTGTTTATTGGCCTTGGTAAACTGATGGAAGAACACCAAGGATGGCAGGAAACAGACCTGTCTACATATTTCACAACCACAGACACCATCACAGAAATGTGCGACAGTTTCTGAGCACGTGGGACTTCCTGAGGATCGCACAACTGGCTCGGTCGAAAGCCACTGCCACATTATTCATGCATCAGACATTATAAGGCAATGGACAGCTGCAAGGACATCACTGCTTACGCCTACTGTGGCCAAAATATGCTCCTATACAGCTCTGATGTAAACCTCAGAAACACATAAAGCTTTTTCCACTTGTCTAATAAGCTCATTCTCTCCCTGCTTTGATCTGATGCTCCTGTATTTAGTTCAGTACAATAAACTTCATTTTGAATGTAAGCTGATACACGCTGTTCACTCTTATTTCTTGCACCTTCAGAATAAAATTACCCCCTTCTGTCTTTTTGTACAGCTTGGTTAGATAAACGTTCATGTAAAGTTAGATGGTAAAAATGAATTATTTCCAGGTAAGTGAACTTCAAATGAGAAAGTCCCAGCGTCATATTTTTAGAGCTTGGAGTGTTCTAGTGTAGCTTGGCATCATATCTACGAAGCCCCTCAGTTCATCCTCAATCAGCATTGACTCTAACGGCCCACTTTCTCCTAATTGGAGAACTTTTGGGAGCCTGCTGTGAGCTAGTCTAGAAGAACCGTTCACTTCCCATCAATGGTAAATGGCCTGTATTTGTATAGCGCTAGGACCCCAAAGCGCTTCACACATCCAGTCATCCACCCATTCATTCGACTCCACTATTTGGGAGTTTAGGCACTTTAGTATGAACAGCTGGAAACCATCTTGTTTTTATCTTCAGAGTCTTATTTAAACCAGATCCTAACAAACGAAATGTTTGAGAGAAGATACGGCCTGTTTTCAAGTCTGTTTTCGTGGATACCTTCTACTCGTGTTCAGGTTCCAGTGGGTGAGCGTCCTTTTGCAGCCAAACTCAGCTGGCTCCTTTAAACTCCTTTAAAGAGCTAATCAAAGTGTGTGACATCGTTTCAGAGTGTGACACCGGGGTGAGGGTATGGTGGGTGTCTGGGGGGCTAAAAATGCTGTCCAACACACATGAACACACATGCATCAACGCTACATATGAGCGGGTGGAGGGAGGTGTGTAGTCTTCACACCCCCCATTCTCTGTTGCCTGTTGGGGCGGGGGTGCTGGGAGGAGGAGTCGGCCCTCCGACTGGGGTCTGGAATGGGGGGGCCTCCCTGCTGCTGCGGAGTCGGGGCGGTCTGCTTCTCTCCACCGCAGGGAAAAGGGTAACACCACCTGGGTCTGGGTGCAGTCCCCCCAGGGTACCTAGTTTGTTGTTTTTATTCGTACAGTGAATGCAAAACAACAGAGCGCTTTCCATCAAGGCAGGCAAGGGTACCTAGACCCGGTTCTTAGAGTACGCTTGGGGAGTGTGATTGTGTGTACAGAGTCTCTCTGTGTCTGTCTCCACGTTGGGTGAGTGTTGAGTAATTGCATATGAGAGCATGAGGGTGGGAATGGATGTTTGTATCTGTGTGTGCCTGTTTGTCTGTGTCTATATGTCAGGTTGGGTATCAGACGCCACCTCTCTGGGGACATCTCAGGCCCTCCAAGGTTTGGAGGCCTATCTCCTCCCACCACTCCCCCTGCCGGTGGCAGACGCCCTCAGACATCGGTGCGTTGGTGGTTCTTTGTGTCCGGGGATGGGCGTCCAGGTACACACCGGCTCACTCCTGGTGGCTGCTTGTCGGTCCTGGAGCCTGGGGCTCGCTCGGGCCACTTCGGGGGTGGGGTGCCCTCGGCCTCTCGGCCTGGGGCTCGGTCACTCAGGCGCAGCTGGCTGCCGGCGGAGCTCACGGGCGCGTCACTGCAACCCCCCCTGGCTTCTGCTCCGCGGCTGCTGAGTGACCCCTCATCTGGGACTCTCCTCAGCTCTTTCTGGGACAGTGGTGCGGCTGCCCCTCTGTTGGTCTTCCTTGGTCTCTTGTGTTCTGAGGGCCTCTGGATGTCTGGAGTCTTGATCTCCTCCATACCTGCTTCATGCCCTGGAGGACGGGGCTGTGGCCCCCCCACACCCTCTAGCAGATCATTACATGAAGGAACCTTTTAAAAACAAGCGCGTCCATGCTCACAGGTGTACACACGGGTGCTCACACACACAAACTGCACCCTTTTTGGCTCCTACCTCAAAGCACACTGTGCGCTGTCGATCCTACGTGCTGCACAATAATGTTTAATATTTAGTATTTACTGTTACATTCACATAGATCATCGTGATGTTGTTTATTATGTTGCTCTTTTTCTTCTGCTTGTTTTCTTTTTTCTTTCTCAACAGGTGATCCAGGTGATTGATGGATGGATTTGTTGTCTGCTTATTTTGTTGTTTTTTGCCCTTTATCCCCGTCCCTCTTCCCCGCTGTTTTTCTTTCCCCAGTCAAGTCTGTCCCGTATTTAGCAAGTGAAAATAAAATAAAATAAACAATAAAAGGTGAATCAAATAGACCATTACAGCAAAGCTGGGATGGTCCATTTGGTAAAGTAAATCCGTTGGGGGTCTTTCTTTGCCTTGAGACAATAATTCTGATGCAAAAGAGCCAAACGGTGGGAAAAAAAAAAAAAAAAAAGCAAAACTCACATTTTATTCACAACACAGGAAACATCAGAAAAACAGAAAAATATCAGGTCATTTTGACGGCAGCAACAGTTTGGACAGCTTACTGAAAGAGTGGTAGCGCCGCAGTTAAGAAGAAACAGCTGGAAGCATCATATTGCAACTCATGAGCAGAAAAATCGCCAATCTACACAAACTGTGTTTGTTAACTGTGGAACAATTTCAGAGCCGGCACATCTGGAAAGGCTCCATCAGTGCTGAAAGGTATCAACAAGTTTAAGAGCAACATCTGCTCCATGCTGATGTTTCTCAGGAAGGCCTTTGTGTTTGAGCAGGACGATGCTGAACTGCAGACTGCTTCTATTCCAGACTCACGGCTTCAGAGGAGCCTGTGGTCCAGACCTCTGACCAGCTGAGAACATCTGGAGCATCACGAAAGCAACAAGAGGACGAAGCAGAGCCAGGACTGCTGAGCAGCTGGAATCCTCCATCAGACCATCACAGACTGATGTTAGAGAGCGAACATGGACCGGTCCTACTTTTACAGACGTGTCGCTGCCATCATGTTCACAAGGAGCTCATATTTTTATCACCATGGTTCATTTTCACAGTTTGATATGTTTCTGTGTTCTACTGTGAATGGAATACAGTTTATGAGACTTGAAGTCACTGCACTGCTTTTATTTACATTTTACACAACAGCTAACCATTTTGTACTTGGGTTGTATAAAGATGCTCAAACATTATAGTGAAATACCACACACAGAGTAACACTGCAGAAAATCCTGGTGATGCAATAACCAGACACACTGCAGGAACTACAATAACTACATTTATGGAACCTCTGAGCGCGCTCAGTGCTGCTGTTTATCTCTAACATTCTAGCTGGGAAACATTTAAACATTAACGCTCTCTGTCCCGCGGCCTCAACGTAAACCACTCTAGTTTGTCGCCCGACGAGCCAAAGTGAAATTAATGAGCGAGTCTTCTTGATTAACAGCCTGCAGATGAAACTGGTTCATTTTCTTGTGTTCTAGTAGCATCTGTCTGAATCTTGGCAGCAGATTACCTGTTTGAACAGCTGCATTCATTTACTGGTGTTACTGGCTGGATGCATGCAGAGGACCAGTCTGTGGCGCTCCCAGCTGACTTTAAGCTCAAACTCTTGAGCATTTGTCATGGTGAAAATAGCGCCACCTTCAGGGCACTGAAAACATTGACTCTGCCTCATGAACTCATTAAGCTCCCTCCGTCGTACACCCCTCACAAACCGAGCCCAGGACCAGGCAGGGGTTTGATACGTGTAAGCTCCACCGGGATGTGAGAGAACGAAGCGCTTTCAGTGCAAAGCAGGAGCCGATTCAGAACTCTGGTCGTGTTTAACCTGAACGTCTGTCGCTGAAATGGAGGAATATGAGACAGAACTGGTCTCAACACTGAAAACACTCCGAATGATAAAGAAAAACCTGCAGAAACATAAGGAGAGACGTCGACCCGTGAGAGAGTAAAAACACCATGTGCACGTGTCCTGCTCCAACACCGAGCTCCCTTTAATTCATTCGTACAATGCAAGATTGAGTTTTGCACACATGACATCAGTCGGAAGAGTTTTCAGCATCACATCTTATTTACAGGCTGCCACCGCTTCATAACGCGCACGCAGGCCGTCATGGAGGAGCTTTAGCTGGTTAGTAATTGGATTCAGATAGTTTTAGCTCAGTTTCAGGGCTGACAGCAGCTCTCTGGGCCCTCTGGAGGAAAACTGGGCGGTAAGTGTCTCTGCTGAGAAACGAAGTCCGAACAAAGCTGCGCAGTAAAAGAGAAAAGCTTAAAATTAACGAGACGGCTCTTTCAGGGGCCGCTTCACCCTCTAACCCCAGAGACAGCAGCTTGTCCGCTCCTGCGCATGCTCGGTGGGCCTCGTGGACCCCGCTCAGTGTGGCGTACATTTGTAGGATTTCCCCAGCAGCCCTCCATCAGCTCTCAGGCTTGTCCTTGTTGGGCCCCATGAAGTCCACGCCGTCGATGGGGATCTCCTTCTCCTTGATGGCCGCCTGCACGCAGCGCTGGTACTTCCGGAAGCTCTCCGTGCACGGGTCGCCGCTCCGGTCGCCCTTCAGGAACTTCTCGGCAAACCAGCGGTTGAAGCAGGTGTCGTACTCCCGCTTCAGCTCGGTACAGGCCTCCCCCACGCTGTTCATCTCCGGGAAAAAACACCGCTCGGCTCAGAAACGACAGAGGAGCGAAACCTGGAGGACCTACCTGCCGTTCCAACCCGGTCAGCGACAACTACATGCGCACTGTGGCTCTCCTTGGAGTGCGCCATGTGATTGGCTGGTTTGGAGAAAACGGCGTACCTGCGTGAGGACGTAACAAAGATTTGTACAAAAGAGGCATTCACTCTGAGGAGAAATTACGAACCCGAAGTGTTTTAAAAAATACATAGTTATATAATGGAAATATTTTAAATGTTGATCTATTTACTAAAATGTACTTTTAAGGCTGCCATAATCATTTGTGGCAAATAACAATCATATATAGTATGTAGTTGTATTTTTCTTCTTCCGTTTTTCTTTGTAGCAAGTTTAAATTCATGTCCTCTTCATTTGTCAAAATGATTTCTAACAATTTGTGTTGCTTTTTTGTAGTTTTTATTTATTTAATTATTTTTAATAAATATTTTTTTATGACTTTTCTCTAATAAAACAGCTTAGTCTCTAAACTGAAAAACTTAAAGATATATGTGTTTGGTTAATTTACTTTTATGTACATATACGTATACTTTTTTATATTTATGATTTATCTGTTTGTTTGTTTTTTACTTTAGCCGTTTGCTAAATTGAAGAAACAAACGTGTTCTCAAAACATGGCGGAGTGGCACCTCGTCATCGTTTACCTACCCATTGTGCAAAACCCCGCGAGAGTTTTTGAGCAGCTTTCCGAAATCTCGCTGTTCCCCGAGAATACGCAAAGAATCATCAGAGAGGTAGAAATAAGCTTATATTCATATTTATTCATCAAAGATCTGGATTAAACCGGCTCCCTCTGGTTGAAGCAGGTAAGGAAGACCCGCGGAGCTCGTTATTTAAGCTCTGACTGCAGCTGCTGGCGGGGTTATTGGACCCTGCCTCTGTGCTATGCATTAGCCTGTCCTGCTGGGCCCTTCTGGTTGTTGTGGCCGCGCAGCCGGACTTCGATTCAAGCTTCACCGAGCTGCTTTGTGAATTTTTCCGTTGCTGAAAGTGCTTCTGTCCGCAGAGACGAGATGTCCGACAGCGAGGACAGCGACTTCTCCGACAACCAGAGCGAGCGCAGCAGCGATGGAGAGGCCGAGGAAGTGGAGGAGAATGAGGTGAGCTAGCCGGCAAGCTACGTGTGCTAACAGGAGGTAAACAGAGAGGAGAGCGCAGCTGCGACATGTGCGGCAGGATACCGAGGAAGAACGCAGTCAGACCTGCATAAAAACGGCACAATTTATAAGAAAAAGCTAAGAAACTTTATGGGAACAAACCCGGTCGTGTGTGTGTGTCTTCTGTCTACTGGTCTTATTTGATCCGGTAAATTTGCTGCAGTCGACTGGATTTATGGCGGGACTATCTATAAAATAGACTAAATAACCAGTTTTATAAGTAACTTTATGACTGTGAGTTATTGTACCTCCTCTGTGCCCACGTTATAATCCACGCAGTCCTCTTCAGACGTTGAGGCTCATTCTACAGATGCTGTATTAATAACGTGGTCACTTGTTGACTTCCCATAAATCAGAGGTTAATGTTTTTAAAAAGTCTTTTTTGTACATTGACTTAAAGAGCTTTGGTGTTTTTGGCACCGGTGTTGCTCCTGTGGCATTTTTAAAGGCTTTTATGAACTATTATTTCCCGAGTCACAGCAAAATAATACATGTAATGCAGCAAATCAGGAGCTGCTCTTTTATTGTTTTCACGCTGGTGTGTTAAAGTGTGATCGTGTGATGTTTTTGAAGCTGTTTATTTGCTACAATAGGGTGTTAAATATGACACACGTGATGTGTTAGAAATGAAACACACAAAAACACCAGTGACACAATGAGTCACGATCCTCCAAAGGAGGGTTAATTATGACCAAAAAACGTAGAATTCTTTTGATTAAATGTTCATATTTAATGTAAAATAACTGTTGATAAAGTTTTTCTGCCCTCGGGCATCTGTGGTGTCACCCACAGTAACGGCTCTGCTCAAAATGAAAGTAACACCTGTGACGGTTTGAAAAATCCCTGCGTGGCACCAGACCACAGGTACTTTACACCCACTCGAACTAAAAGAGAACATTTCTGATAAATAAAGGAGACACTGGACTTACCACAAGCAATGTTTTTATAGAGCTTCAGGAAATGAGTAAAAGGATGTTGAGTGACATCACCGCCGCCGTGTTTTGATTCTACTTTTTAAAATTATTTATCGTATGTTTGATAGTTGTGTATATACATTATTACATTTTAAATCACAGCACTTACCTGCTGTTTGTGCCTTTGGGCTCGAACACTTCGGTGGTGCTCGACAGCCGTACAGCTGCTTTAAAAACAAATGCTGTCAGACTGATGACCGAAGACTTTTTATTTTAATGTAAAATTAAATGTCCCGTTTGTGTGTGATGTTCCTGTAAAAGCTGCCGTCTTCGACAAAACTCTAGAATATAACTCTTGAGCGTTCATGGGACTTTTTACCCAGATAAATAAAGGATGTGCAAATGTTACTATACAAAAATGTCATTGCAGTTTCTCCCATCTGACGGGAAATTTCACTTAATTATTCATCAGAGATGCGTTTGACTGACGATAGGCCAACAGCCTTAATGGCACCAAATTTCTGAGTGAAAAAATGATTTGCTGTTCTCAGATGACGCTCAGATCTCTGAGGCTGTGTTTATAAACCAAGAAGTGGAGAAGCAGCGGACTCTCGGAGCGGGACCAGAGGGGATGCAGGAGATTAATTTTCATCTGCTTTTGTTGTTGTGTCACCAGGAGGAGACGGGCAGCCCAGTGGGCAGTGACAAGGTAGCGGATGAGGAGGGGGAGGACCTGGAGGATGAGGAGGAGTACGACGAGGAAGAGGAGGAGGATGACGACGACGACCGTCCGAGGAAGAAGCCGAGACACGGAGGGTTCATCCTGGATGAAGCTGGTGTGAACAGACGACGATCTCTCAGACTCCTCGTGATGATGATGATGATGATGCACGTCTGACCCTGTGTTTGTCTGTCCAGATGTGGACGATGAGTACGAGGACGAGGATCAGTGGGAGGACGGAGCGGAGGATATTTTGGAGAAAGGTAAGAAAGTGAAGATGAGAGCTGTTAGGAATCCTGCAGCATGAGATTGCTTTTAAACTCCAGACTCGATCCCGAGGCTCCGACTGACGGATCGTGTCTGTTTAATCACGTTGCACAAACTGGTTTCATCCATTAAACTAGTGAACAGGTTACTGAACGTGCCACACGATCCCAGTCTGCTGACAGCACACCTGCTGAGGTGTAACCTCAGCTCATTTCACGTTTGTCATTGAGCCGGGGAGCCGTCGCCATCCCGCCTCTGGACGCATCGCTTTTGTTTCTTATTAAAGTCCGTGTTTCGCACACTGACGTTCAAAGAGTCCGATCGGTATTCACAACCAAAACTATTGTGATGTCGCTGCTTTGAGGAGCGGGACGAGGCCTGCGTTAGTCGTAGCCCGTCTTCAAAGCGACTTTAGTGCATCAGGGCGGCGCTAAAATGGCAGTGAGCTGCTGTGTGTTTGTGACTGAGCGGAACAGGTTGGCAGTTACGTGAACCTCCAGGAGCAAATAGCTGAAAATCACAAATCTGTTGCCGTCTACACAGAACATCAAATTAACTCCTTACATTCAGAGTCCAGCCCGAGCCTCCGAGACGTGGAACAGATTCAGAAATTGCTCCACGGCGTGGTCGGTGCAGGACGACAGTTTAGCTGCACCAAGATGGAGGTGCTGAGCGGCCCTCACCCGATCCAGGAGTAGAAGCAGAATAGAAGCAGTCCCTGCTGCCAACATTCGTGTCACCGACTCGGATCATTGCAAGCTGCTGGCAGCGGTTGTTTGCGGTGATTGTCCGCTCTCCCGTGAAGCTCTGGGTTAGTGTGAGTTCTTCTTCCCCGTCGATCAAAGTTTTAACCCCCCCCCCAGTTCAACACAAATTAAGGCTTCTAGTGACAACAGTCACAGACACGTCAGGCCCACAGTGTGACTCCTGGGCAGTTTGCAGTAACCAGCAGGAGTGAAACAAATTTGCACATTAGCTGGATGAAGAAAGCCAAACATGTGGCAACACTCAGCAGGAAAACAGCGAGCGTGTGATCTGCAGTTAATGAGCTGAAATGTGCAGAAACGCCACAATCATCTCCTTAAACGTTTATCCTGGTCTGTTCACCAGAGAGACGCTCACTGAAAATTGGCTCCATATTTCTCAACCATCACTGTTTCACTGGAAAAGTCCTTTAAGCTTGTTTAAAAACAGCAACCAAGCCAAATGTACGCCCACGCCAAAAGACCAAATCTGTGCTCGTTCTCCAATCAGCCGTCAGCCTCGGATCATGTGACGTGTCATCCTTTCAGTTTAATGTGTGTGATGCAGAGGAACAGACCCAGGAGCAGCTGGATGTTTGATCAGATTTTTCAGGGCTTACAAAGCGCTGCGGGCCGCACTCGACCCGGCCACGTGTGGTCCAATCCGCATGACTTTTTTATACCAGAGTTCGAATCACCAAAGCCGAGGCGGACCAGTTGTGCCGGTCGGCTGCCGAAATGGCTCGTCGCTAACGAGCAGCTTTTTCCTCACACTCGCCGTTTCACGTCAGACGTCCGTCGTCACAGCAGCCGTGTGCTGAGTGAAGGGAAGGAAAGTCAGATTGATCCAGTGTTGATGAAGGGTCCTGCATGTGTAGAACTTGGAAGAACGCCGATGACATCAAAACGTTTCCTGATTTCTGTGTCTGTGAGGATGCGGTGGGAAACATTGAGCCGCTTCTTATTCGGGGCGCAGATCCGTCCAGAACTTTGTCAGTGCTCGCGTCAACACGAACCGAACCACGGGCAGGACCCTCACATGTGTCAGTAGGAAGTGGCGCTCTTACAGTGTGATGTTCATGTGTGCAGGCTGTTTTCTGACTCTGCTCTCTCTGTCTTGCCGGCTCCTCTGTCGTGCATGCGGCCTCCAGTTAACGGTAAATCTGCTCCCGACGCTCTCCTGCTCTGATGTTTTCCATCGATGCCCATGCTGTAAATAGGATTCCAGCCCCATCCATTTGATTAAATCCACGTCCCTGAGTGTATTAACCCCACCACCACACCTCATCTCAGCATTGCTGCATTCGTGAGTGTGTGGCGTAACGCGAGGAAGCACCGAGGGCAAATCCATGACTGGCTCGTTGAGCAAAAAACACCAAACAGCAGATTAAAGAAAGTAGAAACTCTTTAAATTGATGTTTGAACCTAAGACGACTCTCAGGGAACCAAGTGTGACCATTTGCCTGAACCTGCTACCTGACGGAGCTGCCATGATTTCAGTTTACACACTAACCAATGTGGGTGGAGCTTTTGTGATGATGATGATGATGCTGATGATGATAATGGTGGTGTTGCATAGCTTTGCTGAAGGTGGATGTACAGTAGAAACAGAATCGAAGCAAAAAGCTGCGTCTAAAGCAGAACCGTTGTGCTGGTTGCCCGGGTAACCGATATGTAGATTCAGGATGTTTACGCCGTCGTGTTGACCTTAGCTTAGCGCCGCTGCATTGGTTGACATGTGACCCAGCTGTGGCATCATCACAACCAACGACTCTGATCTGTGAGCTCCTTCGGTGACGCTGACGTCTCCCAGTCGGCCGTAAACCCGTGTTTTTTGGGCCCAACCCTGCGGTTAGCGGCAGTGAGGGCCACGGCTAGCTTAAACGGGTCGTACCGTGCGCTCGCCTCTCTGATCTGAGCGAGGTGACGTCACTTCACCGCGGATGCTCGAGTTGACCCTGCTGCTTGTTTCTAACTTTATTTAAACGAGACTGGGTGAGCGGGTACCTTCGCGCCTGATTTGATTGGCTGACAGCGGCGCTGTGTTTCTGCTGTACTTCCTCCTGAACCACATCACGTCTCCATGCTCCCCCGTGCTGCACGTCACCGATAATCACCGTGTTCTTGTTTGTGTTTTTTTCCCATCATGCTTTGTGTTGCTGCTGCCTGACTCACTGTCTTTTGGCTCCTCACACTTTCTCCCTTCCTTTTGGGTTTGTCTCCTGTCCTTCCTCCCCCTCCGTCTCCTTTTTCACTCCTCTTCCTCTCTCCGGGCGGTCCTGAGCAGAGGAGGCTGAAGGTAAGTTTTTCATGTCATAATTGGAATACGCTTCAGTTCACTGGACTGGAAACAAACCGTCTCTTCTCGCCTTCAGTGTCAAACATCGACCACGTGGTTCTGGATGAGGATCACTCTGGATCCCGGCGGCTGCAGAACCTCTGGAGGTAAAGCTTTTGTTTTTGACCGCCAAAATAAAAGTCGGAGGGTTCTTATTAGTAAGGGACTGAAAGCCACAGTTTGATCTGCTGATGGGAAACTGCTTTCAGTCTGTGGGAGAGGTCACGCCCCTGTTCGGTCTGATTGGGGGCGTGGCCGTCCGCCATTCACAGCAGGTAACAGGCAGACTCTGGTTTACTTTGTACTGAGCCCCGTCTACATGGGAATGATTTACCCTGCAAGGGGCACGAGTATCGTCTGCACAGCTCCATTCAGCTGAAACCTTTATCCTTTCAAGTAAAATAAAAGTTTATTTATTATTTAAATGGCACAAAGCGCCGTCCAACCAGACCAGCTGAAAACACAAGAGGAATCTTTCCCGGCGCCGCGCCCGGCCTGCGTTTTTAAACAGAATAACGTGTCACTGAGATTCTCAGCTTCAGTTTGACGACACACTTCACAGCTCACACGTGAACATTGAGTTTGTCTTTGTGTTGCAGAGACTCCAGGGAGGAGGCGCTGGGCGAGTACTACATGAGGAAGTACGCCAAGTCGTCCGGAGGGGAGCAGTGAGTACCTTTGTCCTTCCTCCTGCAGGTTTGGCTCCTCTGCCTCAGACACCACGACACGCTGAGCTGCCAGCGTCGGTTACTTTAATGACGTCACATGATTCTTAATCGTGCGCGATGGCGAGCTGGACGAACTGTTTCTCACACAGACTGTGACAGACCACCAAAACTGTTGCTTTTTCTTCTTCTGTGGTGCGCAGTTACTCTGGAGGGTCCGAGGAGCTTTCCGATGACATCACCCAGCAGCAGCTTCTTCCCGGAGTCAAGTATGTAAACACTGATCCACCAATCAGCTTCCAGACTTCGCTGAGATTATTACAGTGGTTTAATGTGTGTTTGTCCCCATCAGGGACCCCAACCTGTGGACAGTCAAGTGCAAGGTGTGCACACACACACACACACACACACACACACACACACACACACACACACACACACACACACACACACACACACCAGGAGGATGCACACCTTTATGATGCGTCCTGTCTCTGCAGATCGGCGAGGAGAGGGCGACCGCCATCGCACTGATGAGGAAGTTCATCGCCTACCAGTTCACTGACACAGTAAGAACATCACTCGCCTCTGATTGGCTGGAAGTTTTCTCTGCGCTGCTGATACAGGACAGCAGAACGGAGGGTTTTAACCTGATGCAGGCAACAGTTTTTATTCCATCTACAACAAAAAGAACCTGTGACCTGAATGGATCCTCGCTTAGAGACAAATAACCAATGACACAAAGTTTCTGAGGTCAAAGGTCGCAGCTGATTTCCCTAGTTTGGGTTTTGGTGCTGAGAAACTCACAGACCTGCTGATCTTCCTCTCCTCCACCCGCAGCCTCTGCAGATCAAGTCCGTGGTGGCCCCGGATCACGTGAAGGGCTACATCTACGTGGAGTCGTACAAGCAGACGCACGTCAAGGCCGCCATCGAGGGCATCGGCAACCTGAGGATGGGCTTCTGGAACCAGCAGATGGTCCCCATCAAGGAGATGACGGACGTGCTGAAGGTCGTCAAGGAGGTCACCAACCTGAAGCCCAAGTCGTGGGTCAGGCTGAAGCGGGGCCTGTACAAGGACGACATCGCTCAGGTGCTCAGAGGGGGGGGGGCGTTTTCACTCGTCAGATTTCAAATCATGTTTACCGATGTTTACGTAGTCCGAGCGCTCTCCTGGGGGTTAAAGCTCACATGTTCCAGGGTTCCAGCTTCAGCCCAGCAGGAGAGGAGGGGCCTGTCTCAATATGCATACTTGTGCGTTCTCGTGTACTCGTGATACGTCATCAGTCGGAGACCAAGTACTGTTCCAATTCAAAGTACGCATCAAGCCGAGAACGCGAAAAAGTCTCGGATGTGTACAAATCTCGAGTCGCGTACTTGAGAATTGAGAAAGGGCGGAGCTGTGTACTGTTCCGGTCACCCATCACCAAAGTTACAGCTGCTCCGCTGTGCCAAACAACCAAGGCGAAGCTAGAGCTGGGCGATATAAGATTTTTTCATTTCAGGCGATCACGATATCTATCACGATATCAGCCAAATAACTACATTTGTAAGATTTAAATGTGCCGTTGCTCACAAGTAAAATGTGAAATAATCAGCAGCTTGTTTTGATTTAAATATTTATTTCCCATAATAAGTTCAACAGGGTAGATGTACTTAAGGAACACGAGACTTTTCAGATAAATAAAGGCAAATATTGCAAACTACACAAAAGGCAGCCGCTGAAGCGTTCAAGTTTCAAAACAGAACGAAACAGACTAAACTGTCAATTCCACTTAGAAACAAAATATTAATTCTAAAAACAAATCTTAGTTTGTTTTACAGGAGAACAGACAAAATTGACTAACTTTTGTCAATATCAAATAAACTGAGAACTAAAAGGAAATTCTCCATCTCTCCTTGTTGCATAGCTGAGCTTTTCAAACAGTTTTAACAGTTACTTTAGTCTGACAGAAGCCGAATGACGAATCAGCGCTTCCAGTCAGAGACTGAGCTGCACCGCTTTATTGTATTTCCAGACTTGCTTTCGGCACATTTACAGTGCCGCTGCTCTGTGTTTGTCAGACTTGAAATAGCTGAAACACCTTCACACTACGGAGCTTCTGTGGCTCTTCCGTTGGACAGTCTCTCCGGCAACAGACCATCATCTGTTTTCTCTTCGGTAACCTTCGGTCACGCTCTCGGTTTCTCTAGTCGGCGCACTCGTTTCCTCCATTGCACGGCGGCACGGCGGCTGGCTGCTTCCCAAACAAATACACATGTGCGGCTTGGCACTTGTGCCGTACGTAACGAGTCACCTGACGTGACGCTGCGGCTGTGATTGGTTCGGCTCTGCGCTACTTAATTTGGATTGGCTGTTCTTCTTCTTCTTTTTTTTTCTTTTCTTTTTTTTAAGAGGACAAGAGCGGTGAGGTCTATCGCAATAGTTTAACTTTTCTATCGAGAAAAAGTTATTTCGCAACACCTATCGTTATCGTTCTATCGCCCAGCTCTAGGCTAACCCGAGCTTTACCCTCCAGCCATTTTCCAGTCTGCTTCCCTTCACCTCCTGATTCCTCTAACAAACACGTCGTCTGATAAAATTCCACTTCGTTCAGCCGTAAAATGACCGCTGTGTGAACTCGGAGCCATGTGTGGCCGACGATGGTAAACAGCTGTTTACGGTCACGTGGCTAAGCAGCACCTCTTCCCCACTTCCTGAGAAACAAAAGCTAAAGTTAAAGCGCGAGAGCGGAGGAACGTAAGCTGCTCCGTGAGCGTAAACGTCACGTCTCTGTTCTCCAGGTGGACTACGTGGAGCCGAGCCAGAACACCATCTCCCTGAAGATGATCCCTCGGATAGACCTGGACCGCATCAAGGCCAAGATGAGCCTGGTAGGTCAAACTCGAAGGTCTTTTCTCCACTCGAGTCGCTGCTCTGATGCGTAACTGTGTGTGTGTGTGTGTGTGTGTGTGTGTGTGTGTGTTACAGAAAGACTGGTTTGCCAAGAGGAAGAAGTTCAAGAGGCCTCCACAGAGGCTGTTTGATGCTGAGAAGATCAGGTAACGGCCTGTCCG
Source organism: Perissodus microlepis (assembly GCF_051167445.1). NCBI lineage: Eukaryota > Metazoa > Chordata > Actinopteri > Cichliformes > Cichlidae > Perissodus > Perissodus microlepis. Next base: position 1,365,412 of record NC_140474.1, on the reverse strand, counting down.
GCCTCGAGCATCCTGGGGTTCCTCGCTGAGGCGGCAGCTCGATGACACTCTGTGGTTTTCACTCCTCAGGTCTCTGGGAGGAGAGGTCAGCCATGACGGAGACTTCATGATCTTTGAGGGAAACCGTTACAGCCGCAAAGGATTCCTCTTCAAGAGCTTCGCCATGTCCGCTGTGGTGAGGAAGACTCTTCACAGACTCACTGTTACTGTGAACCTGGAGCTCGTTTAAATAAGAGAGTGAGAGTTGCAGAGGAAACGGGGTCAGTCCGCCTGCTGCAGGTGATGACAGACGGCTGCAGTGATGCACAGTCCAAACTTTATATGCAAACAGCTTGAAACATGCTCACTGCAGATCTCACTCCTCGTCCTCACAAAGTCTACATGAAACACTCTGTTATGTGTGATTTCTCCCTCTGTGAAGCTCAGCGTGAGGCAGCAGGATGTTTGTTTCAGACCGCCAAGCCCCTAACCACTGCACAGCTGAGCTCTTTAAACCTCACACAAACAGCTGCCGGCCCCGTTTCTTAGAGAGGTGTATTTTTGGCCAAGATAATAAATGAAATTAAACCGAGGAGAAGCTAACGTTCGCTCTTTATCGCAATTTATGCCCCCGATTTTGATCCAAAGTTAAAACGAGCGTCGTGACGTCATTTTGGTCTGTTTGTTGTAGATCACAGACGGAGTGAAGCCCACGCTGTCAGAGCTGGAGAAGTTTGAAGACCAGCCTGAAGGAATCGACCTGGAGGTGGTCACAGAGTCGGGTACGAGTCTTTCTGTAAATCTGCAGTCCTGTGAAAACTGCTGTCTGCGAGGCCGTCGGGCCCACGGTTACAGCGTGGGACGTCCCAAAGCGGGACGATGATCCTGAGCGCGGCGGCACAGCTGAAAAGGAACAGAATGAAGGAGCCGCTGTGGTGAATTCACCGCAGTCGGCTGATCCTGTCGTAAGCACAGCGAGACGGATACAGAAACGTTCTCCTGCCAGCTGAGCCACGCAGCAGCTCCGTTTTTACAGCTCTGCAGAGAGTCTGCCAACTAATCGTGATGTTTTTAATCAGCTCTGTCATTAATTCATACCTGGGTCACAGTTTCACTTGCAGTTGTTCAGTTTTCATGGATTTAAACAGAACTGTGTTACTGTTGGTTTAAAAGAAAACACAACATGTTTTCTTGTTCCCGTTCTTTCAACTTAAACACAACTTAAACAGTTGGTTTATAACCCGCTACGTGGAAAACATGAACTCTTCAGTTTGAATCTGTGTGCGCGCTCAGGTAAGGAGCGTGAGCACAACCTGCAGGCCGGCGACAACGTGGAGGTGTGTGAGGGCGAGCTGATCAACCTGCAGGGAAAGATCCTCAGCGTGGACGGCAACAAGATCACCATCATGCCCAAGCACGAGGACCTGAAGGTACGCACATGCACGCACACACGCATGCGCACATGCACGCACACACACAGTTGCAGTAATCCTGCCCTGATGCTGAACAGCAGTAAGTGTGTGAGTAATATCTGCTGAGGCGCCGCAGACACGTCAGAGCTGTTCTTCAGCTTCCAGGAAGCTGTTTTCCATCTCTGTCTCTGCTGTTTTAAATAAAGCCTCAGCGGGTAAACGTGGCGCGCTCGTCCGTCTTTGTCGATCGAAGCCTCCAAGCTCACGTCGCACAATCGTCACGGTTTTAACAGGGACGCTGCGTTTGGAGCATTTTTACCGCTTTCTGCAGCAGGTGTTGGTTTGGCAGCTCTGGCTACAGACACAGGAGTCATAACTTTAACCTTTTGATTGGTTATTCGTTCAGAGCCACGCCTCCTCATTGCAGAGGAGTAGAGGGGGCGGGACTTACTGTAACGCAGCATCAAACGTTATCTGGTGTAACTCTGTACATACTCCCGTTGCCCCGCCCATGACCATGCCCTCTGTTGTCCTGTGTGTGCTCCGTGCAGGACCCTCTGGAGTTCCCGGCTCACGAGGTGAGAAAATATTTCCGGATGGGCGACCACGTGAAGGTGATCGCCGGGCGATACGAGGGCGACACCGGCCTCATCGTCAGAGTGGAGGAGAACTTTGTCATCCTGTTCTCCGACCTCACCATGCACGAGGTAAGAGGTTTACAGTGTCTCCACCCACCGTTCCTCACCCTCCACCGTCGCCCTCTGCCAAGTCTCGGGTCATTCGAGTCCTCTAGTGGAAAATAAGATGTTGTTAAATGAGGGTTCGGGCTTGATCTGAAAAGTTGAGGCGCAGAGTGGGACAGCTCCGTGCTGCTACTGAACAGTTTGGCAGCTCCCACTGATTTACTGGAAGAGGCGTCTCTTTGTGGAGGCAACGAGCCTGCGACTGACAGCTTGAACACATGGAAAGTCTCTGTGGGGAGGATTTAGAGAGATCTCAGCGAATACTTGATATCATAACTCTGTTTGTTTTCTCTCTCGCCTCCTGAGATTCATTTTGTTCTGATGCTTTGACGGTTTTGTCTTTGAACTCTTCATCTGTGTCGTGTCTCATAAAGTCCTTAAACTGCTCGCCAGCACAGGAGTCTGTGATAGGCTGCTCACCCGCTGGGGGACGAACCTCAGATTCTCGTTTTCGGGGTTCAGACTAACGCTGGTCCCTGAATGCTTTTGATGTGCTGCTGAGTTGGTACCAGATCTCTTTGCTGTCCTCATTGAATCGAAGGAGAGACTAAACCATCCAACCCCGTCTTTGTTCTTCCTGAGGATGGGAGGCAGAGCCTTCAGCTGGGCGTCCGGCTCCAGCTCCTGGATCCCACAGTCCTCTGATCTCTCTAAGGAAAAGCGCGTTGAGCCGAGTTGAAGCTGGATGTCATGACGCGGCGTTTAATGACTCTGAGAGCCCAGCACTGGCTTATCGCTGGAAGTCCTTATTTTGTGGGGAATGAAACTTGCTAACACGACTGTGATCACAAATCCGCTCTTCCTGTCTGCAGCTGAAAGTGCTGCCCAGAGACCTGCAGCTCTGCTCCGAGACCGCGTCCGGCGTCGATGTAGGCGGGCAGCACGAATGGGGCGAGCTGGTGCAGCTGGACCCGCAGACGGTCGGCGTTATTGTTCGGCTGGAGAGGGAGACATTCCAGGTAATAGTCCGCTCCGGGAAGCGCAGAAAGCGCGGGGGTTGGTCGACGATTAACAAACGCCTTCTGTGTCTTTCAGGTGCTGAACATGCACGGGAAGGTGCTGACCGTGCGCCACCAGGCGGTGAACCGCAGGAAGGACAACCGCTTCGCCGTGGCGCTGGACTCGGAGCAGAACAGCATCCACGTGAAGGACATCGTCAAAGTCATCGACGGGCCGCACTCTGTAAGCTAAATATTTCTGTCGGCATGACGTTTAATGGCAGACTTGAACTCACGCGAGGCTGCTGTCGGCGTCGCTGTCCGCTCGAGTGTCAGAGCCGAACTCCTCTGCGGGCAGAAACCTTTAACGCTCGCGTGTTTCCTCCTGCAGGGCCGGGAAGGCGAGATCCGTCACCTGTTCCGAGGCTTCGCTTTCCTCCACTGTAAGAAGCTGGTTGAGAACGGAGGAATGTTCGTCTGCAAGACCAGACACCTGGTGCTGGCGGGCGGGTCCAAGGTCAGCACCTCATGCTCGCTCCTTCTTTGTTGTGCCTGAAAAGTAAGAAACCGTCTGCTTTTCCAGGCCCTCTAATATCTCACATAACCATGTGAAATCTCTCGGTGGCTGCAGGGGAACCGGACTGAGAGCATTTCTCAGCGTTGTCCTTGGCAACTTGAATAAAAATGTGTTTTGAGTGTGAAGGAGCTCTCAGGCGCGTCCAGGGTTGTATAACAGTGTTTGGGCTGTGGGGGTGAAACGTGGAGGGCCTTCATCAACAACATCAAACCCAGGAAAAGTTTTCCGTGTGAATATGTGGAAGAATTACTGCCATGTGCTGGGAACTATGCTCATCCTGTCTTTAATGAGTCTGTCAGCATGAGCAGTGGCAGCAGGCCTGCGCTACGATGTCACAGAGAAACACAGCCGTGCGTCTGCCTCTTTCTGAAGATGAGGGTCGGGTCGTAGTGGACGGGTTTGCTTCCTCACGCCACTCGGAGACGCTGCACCCGTCTCCCCACCTCATGAAATCGATTCAATCCCTCGAGCGCGCCTGCCGACACGGCTTCGAGGTGCCAGTTCTCTTCCAAATGTGTAAAAGTGTAAAGCAGAGCCGTCCCGGACCGAGTCTGACCCAACCAGCGTGCCGCACTTTCACTGGACCGACTCGCCCAGCGTTTCACGCGCAGCAGAGAAAACGATTCGTCAGATTTCTTGTGGCATGTCGAGCTTGAACAATTTGACTGTTTGTGTGTTTTAGCCCAGAGACGTGACCAACTTCACAGTGGGAGGATTCGCACCGATGAGCCCTCGCATCAGCAGCCCCGTGCACCACGGCGGAGGAGGTGAGTGCTGGAAACACACAGCAGCTTAACGGCGGGGGGAGGGCGGTGCCGCTCTTCGGAAAACACGATGAGGGGATGAAAATAAGTCAGCCGAAGGTTTTCGCTCGAGAGAACAAAGCGTATATCTGGCTTTGTTTGCGACCGCAGCCGCACTGACATCCAGATTCCCTGATTTCGATCGATCGGAGGTTTTTAGTTCAGCTTAGCCAGATTCATTCTTCCTGTACAATCAGAAGCGTTTCAAACGCTGTTACTGTTTCGTGAACCAGATTTATAGAAAGAGTCATCATCTCTTGATCGATCACATTAAGACTTGGGGATTTCCCGGGCACTTCCAGACTTGGCGTGATGATGTTGCAGGTCTCTCACTTACTACCTCTGACAGGTGGGATTTATTCGTACCTCGGTTCTTCCTGTGCACAGACGTCTCGTCTCTGAGGCGCCGCCGGTTTACTGACCACATTTGTTTTTTCACGTCCGTCCTTACCAGAGGGGTCATCCAGATCTCTGGGGGTCAAAGATGTTTTAATCTTTCCAGGAACGTGGAGGCGTGTGGCTCTGTTTCAATGTCATGGAAGGAAAACGAGCAATTAAAACTTGTCTTTATGATTAATGTGCAAAAACAGAGACCGTTCGTTTAGTTTTTTCTGTCTGTGATTAGAAGAAATGTTGAGGGAAGCAGAGACCGACCTGTTCGACTGTCTGTGATCAGGTTACTGATGCTGACGAGTCGGCGCGGTTTTCTTTCTCTGGTGTGAAAGAAACAAAATGATTCGCTGACTGATGGAGGTGCTGGTGTGGCCTTTCAGGTGCTCAGCAGAGAGGAGGAGGCGGAGGAGGAATGGGGCGGGGCCGAGGACGCCGAGACAACGAGCTGATTGGTCAGACGGTCCGTATCTCCCAGGGTCCTTACAAAGGTAAGACTGAGGGGACCGGCGTGCAGGTGGGACCCGTGGGGGGGTCGGTGCTGATGGCTTTGCCTCCCTTCCCCAGGATACATTGGTGTGGTGAAGGATGCAACCGAGTCCACGGCCAGGGTGGAGCTGCACTCCACCTGTCAGACCATCTCTGTGGACCGACAGCGATTAACCACCGTGTACGTATCTTTACTGAGTCCTTCACACACACAGGAAATCGTTTTCTCCGTGCTGGCAGCAGCTGTGTTTGTTCACGCTCATGATTCCCTCCCCGACCCTTCTTCTCTGCAGCGGTGGAGCTAAGAGGCCCAGTGGGTTCACCTCCACCCATGTACGCACTCCCATTTACGGCTCCCAGACTCCCATGTACGGCGTCGGCTCCAGGACACCGATGTATGGATCTCAGACTCCGCTGCACGACGGTACGCCACGGTTTGGTCGTCCTCTGTCGGTTAAAAGCACGTGTTTGTTTTTTGGGTTCGTGTTCCTCCGATTGAACTTCTGCTTCTCTTTGTAACAGATGTGTTACAGTGTTATCAGTATTCAGTTTGTGTTACCAGGCGGGAGCAAGAACAGCAGTGGGCGGAGCTGTTGAGTTCATTGTTTTTAAAGTAGCGCCTCACTTTTCTCTGAGCCTGGCTCTGATTAAACTGAGGTCCGCCTTTAGTTGAAGCTCAACCAGTAACCTCGTCCTCCAGTTTGAACTGGTGGTTGTGGTCCTTTAACTCGTCACCCGAGGGTCTGAAGCTAAACGCAGCTGACTGTTGGTGCTCGTATAAAGTTGCTTCGACTTGTACGTCTTACGTCCAAATGCGACGTGACACTGGACCATAGAGTGGGCGTGTGCCATGACTGTGTCATCAGCATAGCGGTGACTGTCCTAACTGTGAGCAGCACAGTGCTCTCGCCTCTAACCCAGAGGATGTTTTGCCTCCTAACAGGAAGCCGTACGCCCCACTATGGATCTCAGACCCCACTGCATGATGGGAGCAGGACTCCAGGTCAGAGCGGAGCTTGGGATCCCAGCAACCCCAACACACCGTCCAGGTGACGCAGTGACCGGTAAACGCAGCGTTCCCTTCTTCTTTTTTTCTTCTTTCTGTCTAACACGTGATTTATTTCTTCTCAGAAATGAGGAAGACTACGACTTCGGCTACGATGACGAACCCTCTCCGTCCCCTCAGGCCTACGGGACGACCCCCAACCCTCAGACCCCGGGTTACCCCGAGGTCCCCTCGCCACAGGTCAACCCTCAGTACAACCCTCAGACACCTGGCACGCCCGCGATGTGAGTATCAGGCGCAGAAACACACCCTCACCTCCA
>NC_140474.1:1343755-1353755 GCF_051167445.1 Perissodus microlepis | reverse complement strand
GATGAAAGAAGTGGAAGAGTTGGACACGTTTGTACGGACAGATGCGAGGTTATCGGTGCTTATCGGTGGTTATCGGTGCTTATCGGTGGTTACGGCCTCGTGCAGTAATGGAGGCGGATGATCGGTGTGTTTCAACAAGGCATTTTGTCAAACGTGGCAGTTTGTCCTGAAACAACAACAGTAATCTCCACATTCAGCTCCTGACTGCAGCACAGGACGAGCAGCAGATGGAAAAATGCTGAAGCGAGCATTTGAGAAGCATGAAAGCAGTTTGTAATGAGCAAAGGTGCAGTGCAGGAGCTAACAGTGAGCCAAAGAGTGGACATGAGTGTAAACGACTGTGTCATCAGGGTAAAGGTGTTTCTCGCCCAGCTCGTTAATAAAAACGGACTGAAACAGGCCCCAAAGTTGGATGAAGGTTTTGTTTTAATCAGAGTCTGCAGTAAACGGTTTTATGCACAGCAGACACTCGGCCCAGCGTTAGTGCTGGACGTAAATGTAATAAAAGTTACATCAGCTTCTGGCTGGTTTACTGACCAAAATCTGTAAAAGGACCGTTTTCCACGATTATCTGAAAGACTGTTAGTGTTTCAGTGACGGTGAAAGCATTAACACTGAGGCTTTAAAATGCAAATCACATGCTTTATGCACTCATCTTTCAGATTTTGCTCTAAGTGGCTCTGATTTCCCCAAAGTGACAGTTCTTCAGAAACTCCTGCAGTCTCACATAGAGAAAACCAGATGCGGTGAAATCTTACATCAAACACAGCAGCGACTCTAAAGTCGAAATTCCAGCAAAGACAGTCGTGCAGTCAAGAACGCAATAAATGATTTGTCTGTTCTGCATCTGTAAACACTCCTGCTTGAACATGTGATTGGGTCTAACATGTTTATGAGGTGACTATGAAATATGAAAGTCTTCCAAAATAACTGGCACCATCTCAGCTGTGATCCTGGCTGCACACTGTATAAAACACAAGCTCTCCTTGGTGGAGGGCAGGCTGTAAATGATATTTGTTGGAAGGAAAGATCTGAACTGAGCAGCGTGATCCAGATCTGACCGGTTTCACTCAAACTTTAATGGATGGAGGCCTCGGGGTGTCGGCCAGAGCGCAAACTAAGAAAACTCCGCGGTCAGCGGCTGGAGGAACTCTGAGGACACGACCAGCCTCACGAGCCGTCTGATTGGTGGTATCTGTGTTTGTGAGAGTTGTGATTGTTGGTAACCATCTAACACCGGGGAGAGCTTACAGAGTGAATTCTTCTCCCACGCTCAGATCGACCACAGAGCCTCTTTGTGTTTGGAGCTTTTTGATGTCATCATGTGACCACAGAAGAAAACAGTGCTAGCTAAAGTGAAGTGAAGATCAGCAGCAGAACGACATGTTCAGGAGAAATCATGGGAACATCTCAGGAGCCAGCGATGGAGCCACAATGTGCTCAGCATAGCTTAGCATAAAAGCACAGCTGCGCTTAGAGAGGGACACCCCAACCGGCCTGTCTGCATTAAACGTTTTCTCTAATCAGGTGAAAATAAATCCACCTGCACAGGGGGAGGAGCTTTCTATAATTCACCTGTTTAAATTGTATTAAGGCTTAAAGTTTGCATTATTAGGGCAGCTGTAGCTGCAGCTAACTGGAGTCCCTGAACTGGACCTCTGCCGTGTTTGGAGCTCATGTGATGAGGCAGATGATCAATAGTGGGTCAGCCACCACTTGGGTTTCCTGGGACTCTGCACCGTTTGGTTTTAGAACTGAAGGAACTTGAAGAAGTCCAGACGTGTTTCTTTCCAAGCTCCTTAGACGACGATGACCTGGATGACTGTCACAGACACGTCTGCTGTGATCCATGTCATGAGTTTGCAGCCGGTCTGATAAACAGAATCACTGTGTTTGCTTTGCTTTGTTTCCTCGAGGAAACTCGAGGATCATAGCTCACAAGTGTTTGTGGTACTGCTTTGGTTTTACTGCTGCTCGTTCATTTTTAATCCAGTCTTTGCTCGTAAATCACCACAAATCTGTTGTTCAAGCTCTGCTTTAAATCTGCAGCCTGTCGGAGTCATTGGTGATTTTAATTCCACACAGACTGAACTGATCAAAGCTCTGATCAGTGTTAGTGCTGTCGGGGAGTTAGGATGCGAGACCTGGACTGTGAGTTTGTGCTGCAGAAACTGGAAAATATCGGAGCAGGTGTGTTTGAATGTTTCAGTCAACAGCAAAAAAAAGGAAACGTGCGAACATGAGAAGCTGAAGCGGAGACAGTGCAGCACATTTACTCTGAAGGAAGAAACCGGCGCCATCGGACCTGCTCATCCGTGATGCACTGGATCTCCAGTTTGTCCCCCACGTGTGGAGCCAGGACGCTTTGCACCTCCTCCACCTAAACACACACACACACACACACACGTATTTATATCCTTGTGGGGACATCTCATTGATATAATCAGGGGTGCACATAAGTGGTTCGCAGGTGCGCATTCGCTGTCAAAATAAAAGACACAACACGAAGAAGTTGCGACGTGCGTTTGCGTACATAAGATTTTCTGGAGGAGGACAGACATTTGTTTAGAACAAATGCTGGAGAAGCAAGCTCCTGTTCCTCCAAAGAAATGTCAGGAGGAGCCCGAACTGCACAAGAAGCGCGTATTCTCGGAAAAGTGGTTGCAGGAGGTGAGCTGGCTCCAAACAAACGATCATCATGATGAGCCTCCACGTGATAATTTTAGACTTCTAGTTTAAATAACACATGGAAAATATTTCAAAGCCGACCTGCTAATTTCCAGTTCTGTGGTTTTATTGATGGCTTTGCATGATTCTGTGTTCAGAATAATCCTACTTTAGCTCATACTGGGCTTCACTTCATATGAAACGAGATGTGTCAGCTCCTCCCCCTTAAAGTCAGCTGTTATTCTGATTGGCTGCTCCTCGTAAGCAGCATATTTGGACAGCAGGTGGATGACACAGTCTGCAGCCTGAGCTTTAACTGATGAGCTCATTATCAGAAACTTTGGTTTAATCTGAACCTCTAACCGTGGAACAGGAGCTGTAAGACCCGAGAACAGCTTTAAGGTGTTTCTGACAAATGATCAGCAGAGTTAATAAAAGGTTCAGGTTTTTTAACCTTTTAGAAAAAGTCGGAAGTTGAATTTGGCTCACAGGTAATGATGACATGAGAGGCTTTGAAAAATCCTTCCCCAGGTCAGAGTTGGATTTGTCGACTGTTACCTTGTAGGGTCGCTCACAGGACGGAGTGATGCCGGCGTCCTCCAGCAGGCTGCAGACACAAATAAAACATCACTGTTCGTTTCAGAGCTCACCTGAGCAGCTGTGTGGCGTTTAGGGACTCCACCGTCGTTCCGTACAAATAATACACAGCTGGACATCTTAAACCTCCAGTTCCCTTCCCTCCTACTCTGACTTCCAACCTCGTTCCCTTCCTCAACTCCTTATCATTTGGCCTACAGAAACTGACGTCTCACTACGATGTGATCTGTAACGACGATTCGGCCTGACAGTAATTATCGGCTCTGATGAGAGCTGTGGAAACTGTGAGCGGATTTCACATCAGAAAGATCAGGATTCAAACTGGCGTTTCCACGGAGCACAGATGGGAACGTGAGGATCGACCTCGGGGTCTCAGTTTGAAGAAGAGCTGAACTCACCTGTGGATGTCGAACCGTGCTCGCAGTTTGACGCAGACCTGGAAGTATCTGAGCGGAGAGTTCATTCCTTCCACGCACGCCGCGCACGCTCCGTGTTTCCTCCACTCTTCCCTCCTGACGCACAGAAACACGCTTTAGGAAGAGAATCACAACCCGAGTGAGTTTACAGGGTCACGTTCTGCTTCTCCTCATTTCCTAAACCCTTTTTACTCACCTTCCTGTACCTTCACTTCCTCAAGATGTCATTTGCTTCCTTTCCTTCTTTATCCTTCCTTTCTTTTCCTCTCTCTTGTCCCCTTATTTCCTCATTTCCTCCTCTAACCTTTGTACACCATAATTTTTCTTCCTTTTCTATAACCCTAATTCCTTCCTTTATTTCTTTGGTTCTCCCCTAATTTCCTTCCTCATACTTACTCTTTACTTCCTTCACTCTCAGTCTCTCTTTAGGAACATTTTTCCTGCCTTTAACAAACCTTTCCTTGCCACCCCCCTTGTTTCCTTCCTTAACCTCCTAGGACCCGGCGTCCACATATGTGGACATCACATTTTGGGTTGTCTAGACCAAAATACTAAATTTTGCTCTACATGGGCCTGATGTCCACTTACGGGGACGTTATACTGCCGCTGTTCTATCGAAATTTAAAGCAAATGTCCTCATGTGTGGATCTCATTTTCCCCAGAAACAAAATCACGTTTGTTTTTACGTTCTTTCTTCTTCTTTTGTCCCTCGCTGGCGCTCGGCGGGGAGGTTGTCCACAAAGCCAATACGTCGCTGTGGGTGCCGCAGGGTTTCCATCTTGATCAACGATGCACTTCCAGGCCTTGTGGTCTCTTGCTTTCACCTTTGCTTGCTCGAGGGTTAGACGTCGTTGTTTAAGGTCATCTTCAATTTGCTTGATGACGTCTTCTTGGGCGCATCACGCTTGACTCTCCAGAGGGCGGGGTCTGCTGCATCAAAAGGCGATATGACAGGCGATGGTTGCTCATGCGGCAGATGTGGCCAAACCATTGCAGACGTCGCTTCCTAATCAGCTCTTCCACTGAGGGCTGCTGGTGACGTTGACTACGTATCACGCTGTTGCTGAGACGATCACGGACGCTCGGATAATCTGACTCAAACAGCGCATTTGGAAGAGGTCGTGTTTGAGGATGACCCAGGTCTCCGACCCATAGAGAAGAATAGGCAACACCAGTGTACGGTACAGGCGGATTTTGGTGGTGACGTTTGGCTTCTTCCAGACGCACCATCGGAGGGAGGCGAAAGCCGCCGCCATTTGACCAATTCTTGAATCTATTTCCGCTGTTGATGCCACTTTCTTTTCTTGGACCAGAGAGCCGAGGTATTTGAATTCCCGCACTTGTTCGATTTGCACACCTTTGAGATGCACGGTGGCTGGCGACCCGGCAGTAGTAAGGACTTTGGTCTTGAGACCATGTGGTTGAGCAAATTGGGTGATGTCGTGTAGAATATGTGTAGCCTCAGCATCATTTTCGGCAAAGATGGCGCTGTCATCTGCTAACATCAAGTCGGTTGCAGATTGGTCATCAGCATACTGGACTCCACGGCGGCCGTTGCAGGTCCTGCCCATGATTGCATCGATCACAATGTTGAAAACATTTCACAAAGAGAAATTAAAAATGCATGCCATGAAAGAGTTCAGGTCTTAGGAGGTCAAGTCTTTTTGTTTGTGACCTCCTCTTTTCCTTGAACTGCCTCCTTTCATTTCCCATCTTATTTCCTCACATGAATGATTGTTTCCTTTCCTTCCTGAAGTCTTGAGACTAACAACTAAAAGCTCAAACTGACAATGGATGTGTTTGCAGAGGTCATAGATTGAGTTAAAAGTAGGCTCGTATTTCTGATAGACTGTCATATAATGAGATGTTAGAGGCGCCGCCCCCTGCTGGACATTGTGTGTCGATGAAGGTGAGTACCAGAAGTGGAAGTTGGACTTGAATCTCACAAATGACGGCCAGAGTTCAGTCAGCTCCGCCTTCAGCTCCTGAAAAACAAGAACGTCAGTGTTTGACGATCACTGCAACAGGAGCCTCCTGATGCATTTGCATTTATAGAGGCAGAGTCTATCCAGTCTTCAAGTGATGACGTGATGAACCCTGCTTCTGGGTTTATTAAGGCTGATGTGTTTGTCACGTTTTAATGCTTTGTATCTTGTTCTGTTTAATCTGAACCAGGCCCTAAAAACAGTCAGTGATCACTGTCGGCCTCTGTGCATGTTTTTCCATTTAAGTTATTTCCACGTTTGTTTGGAAAGAAATGAGGGCTTCCTGAAGACCTTTGCACAGTGCTGCATAACCAGGACTCACCTGGACGTCAGAGGGGAACATCGGCCAGCAGTCGCAGCGGTTCTTAGCGTGGAGGGGCCTGCAGGCACAAACGCAAGCAGCCAATGAAATCAACAGGACAACCCAGGATCAATAACACTGATCAGTCTGAACACTGGGAGTAATCTCAGCTGCTACAGCAGGGTGGGTTACCAAAGGCCGTGGATGGTCCAGTTGTTGACGGTTGGAGGAATCCTGCAGAGACTCACGTTGTTCAGAGACTGAGGGACAGACAGCATGTTAGACACCACAGAAGAAGAACTCACCACCTTCCTGCCTTCTTTTTCCCTACCCTCTCCATTCCTACTCTCTTATGGCTCGTTTCCTTTTCAGCCTCATTTCTTTTACTTTGCCTCTTCCTGGTTTCCCTTCTTAAAGGACACAAACACGTCATTGTTTAAAGGATATTTTCAGTGTGTGTATTTATGTCTTTAGCTCTTCTTAAATTTGACCGCCGCAGATGTTTCAGAAGTCGCAGCTTTTACTGTGAAGGGGAACACCACCATTTCCTGATGCACAGCCCAATGCTCACCTGACAAAACGTGCCCGGCCATTGCAGCGTGAACAGGAGGCACTTCCAGGTGCAGAAATTGTGGTTGTCCAGGTCACCGTGGCCATATTTGTAGTCCTCCCAGAGTCCTTCCTGTGTCACAATGATGCCAGGCAACAGGAACAGAATAGCAGGACTCAGGCTGACCAGCAGGGGCAGCAGTGAGCGGTGCATCTCCTCCAGACTGCAACACAAAACAGTTAATTACATGTAGAGCTGAAGTAGAAATGTATTTTCCAATTACTCTCTTGAGACCAACTACGCCCTACACCGCTGCTTCCACTGGAATCAGCTGGTGCTGATCATCATCCGTGTGAGCGGCAAAAGCAGAGGATTTGGCAGCTTGTTGTAAGGAGGAGAGACTGTTGCTCCATCAGTCTGGGAACCGTTTCTGCAGCGAGAGATTATTCACAAGCAGGAAACTCACCTCGAAGTCAAAGCATCAAAACCACAAGCTCCTTCTCAGACTGTCTGGCCTGAGTTAGCAGGTGAAAGGTTAAAGTTCACAGCAGTGCAATTAGTGAGGTTGTTTGGGAGGTTTGCAGCACGGCTTAAGTTTGCAAAGCTGCTGAAGAAAACACAAGACTTCAGGATCAGACCAGACCGGAGGCGATCGCTCTCCCTCCTGCAGCACTTTACCAAACATCACGGCGCTGTCTCCTTACCTGTGTGTGGTGATGGAGGCTCTGAGGTGGAGCTGGGCGGCTGCAGCTGCTGCACTGAGCAGCTCTGACAGTTTCACTCAGATATTTCACAAAAAGCAAGAAGTGAAACTCAGCTCAGTGTTTCTGAGTTTAAACAAGCTCTGAGTGCTCAGGGGAAGCACAGGCTGTGCTTCACTTCCCTCCACCTGACAGAGGTGGAGCAGTTTAAACCCTGGGTGGCTGTACAGCCTCCGAGGACTTCTGCTTTCACTCAGCAGGTCTTCATGTTCCCACACCTGCTGACTCTCACTGTAACCCTCGACTCGCCTCATGTTTCTGTTCAGCTGTGGAGGCCAAGTCACCCTCCATCATGCAACACAAATGTTTCTATTCTCTTGTAATGTACTCGAGTACATTCATGACAATCAGAATTTAGATTAAGGATCATTTGTATTCTCATGCACTCATATTATATTTAGATGTGCATTAAAATAGGTGCAACGTGGTGCTGCTTCTTACTTCCTTACTCTGAGTACATTTCACACTCGGTACTTTTTCACCTCTACTTGAGTAAAGAAGTTGAATGAGTACTTCAGGTTATACTGGAGTATTTTTAACACAAGTATCTGTACTTAAGTAGAAGTACAGATCCCTCTGCCATGAGATCCCATGAGTGATGGAAGCAGGGCAGCTGCTGTACTGCAGGACTCGGCACGGCGGCCTGAGGCCTGAGAGGAAGGCTCCCTACTGTGTGCTCGGCCTCATCAGACTCTTCTTACTGAGTGCCTTTTAGCCCAGAGTCGGTCCCTCTGTTTGTCCTGGTAATTCAATTTAGTTTTATTTACACAGCGCCAAATTACAACAGTCACCTCAAAGAGCTTTATATTGTAAGACAGACCCTACAATAATACATACAGAGAAAACCCAGCAGCCAGATGATCACCTGGGAAGGAAAAACTCCCTTTTAACAGGAAGAAACCTCCAGCAGAACCAGGCTCAGGGAGGGGCGGGGCCATCTGCTGTGATTGGTTGGGGTGAGAGAAGGAAGACAGGATAAAGACATGCTGTGGAAGAGAGACAGAGGTTAATAACAGATATCATTCAATGCAGAGAGGTCTGTTAACACCCAGTGCATCATGGGAATCCCCCAACAGCCTATTGCAGCATAACTAAGGGAGGATTCAGGGTCACCTGGTCCAGCCCTAACTATATGCTTCAGCAAAAAGGAAAGTTTGAAGCCTAATCTTAAAAGTAGAGATAGTGTCTGTCTCCTGAATCCAAACTGGAAGCTGGTTCCACAGAAGAGGGGCCTGAAAACTGAAGGCTCTGCCTCCCATTCTACTTTTAAATACTCTAGGAACAACAAGTAGGCCTGCAGAGCGAGAGCCAAGTGCTCTGATAGGGTGATATGGTACTACAAGGTCATTAAGATAAGATGGGGCCTGATTATTTAAGACCTTGTATGTGAGGTCACCTCTGAACGTTTTTGTCTTAAGGGACACGTTAATAGATTCCTCTTGACATCTGGATCATAAGAGCATGACTTTCAGATGCTGTAGATAGTTTATTTTGTAGGTCTGACACTTCTTCTTTTCTCCTCCACTTCCTTTTTTGTGTTTCAACTAAAACAATGTTCTTTGTTACTGACAGAAAAAAAGAGCGTAAAGGAAGCTGTGACGCACACAGACACACTGCTTCATCTCTTGAAGCCTTTAATGTTTGAATGATTCATGAGAGAAAACAGAGTTCCACAAAGTGGGAGAAATGTTGCTCAAGAGCACTCAAGCATTACGCCAAAGCCCGACTGCTTGGGTGGCTCAAGACTTTTGCACAATGCAAAGCTGCAGCTGCAGTGTCATGTTTACTTCCTGCCGAGCGCAGACAGTTTGGCCTCTGCAGCAGATCGTAGTTTGGCAGCGTGTCAGAAACACTGAGACTCTGTGTGTGTGTGTGTGTGTGTGTGCGCATGTCCTTGTGAGGTTGAAGAGAGGCAGCACAGCTCGACATGAATCACCTCGTGGTAACTACAGCTCTTCTTTTTCTTCTTTTTCCTCACACTTCTGTGTGTGCGTGCGTGTGTGCGTGTGTGTGTGAAGCTTCGGCATATCTAATGTGAGTTAGACGAGCCGAAGGGCAGACAGCGCGCGGAGCGCCGCGATCAGGCCTGACCTTTGGATCAGCAGCTCAGGTTTACTCCGTCTGCATTATCCGTTTTTAACGATAGAAGATCTGTTCACGGGCTGCAGCTGTTTCCACCTCATTTCTCTCACACACACCTGTTGCTCACCTGTTAGTCACACAGTGCAGCTCAGCACGTCCACAATGACGCACACACAGCAGCAGAGAGAGAGGCTGTTTGCTTCAAACGTTCCTAATATTCTGTCCACCGCACTAACACAGGGGCTAGAGCTGTTGCATTGTTTGGTGTTATAGCGTGTGTGTGTGTGTGTGTGTGTGTGTGTGTGCGTATACAACATGTGACATGATTTTAAAGGCTCATGAGAAGTGCTGGTGAGAGCTCTGACGATCAGATCGAAGGTCACCAGATTACGCAGCAGTGACCTCTGTGAGCCAAACACCTGGACGACGCTCTTAATGTGGCCGCGTGACCGTCAGCAGACAGCTGGCACAAAGCAGGGGTGTCCAACATAAGGCCCGGGACCTGCAGTTGGCCCGGCACAGACCGAGCTTAGGAAAATGTGAAGGAGGGCTTTGTTCCTGATAAAGACCTGAACAGCCACCCATACGTCACCAGAGGGATGTTATGGAAACCAGTTCTTTACATACAGTGGGTCCACAGT
>NC_140474.1:1336255-1338755 GCF_051167445.1 Perissodus microlepis | reverse complement strand
TCAGCCCAATTCTACTTTTTCTGCATAATCCATCATATAAATGTAATCAAATGGAAAAGTCTCTTTTTAAAACTTGTTTTATTAGTTTTAATCTTTTAACTTTATGCATCAAGCAAAAATTTAATTATCTGCAACATTCACTGACTGGAAGAAATTAGTTTAACATTTAAACCTATTTTCTGCACATTCCAGCACATAAAATAATTTTTTTTGTGTTTACACTCAGTCTTTCAAATAGATGCAAGTAAAACACAGCAGAAAATAAATAAAGTCAAAGACTAGCGCTCCTGTTGCTCTATTTTCACCTGTAAAGCAGGAGCAGGGTAGGCGGAGGTTTACCCTGGTGCAGGTGAGCCGCAGCGGTCAGTGGAAGAATCCGCGACTTTCTCTGTGAGTTTCCCATTACGTCGTTGCGCACGAGCTTGTTTAGGGGTTTTTTTCGCTGTTAAAAGAAGTTTTCTTCCCACGCACAACGGACACTAATGTTTTTGTCACTTTTTACAGAATCAAACTCAAAGTAAGGTCAGTACTTCCACGCTTTAAACGCTGCAGATCATACTCTCTCCTGCACTGATCCATTGTTGATCTGCACACAGCTGTTGTCACGAACGTCGCGCTCGCTTACGTCACTGTCATGAGACACTTGCAAAAAAATCACGGTTTTAGTAACGCAGTAACGCAGCGTTCCTACGGAAAGTAACGGTAATCTAATTACCGTTTTTGCAATAGTAATCCTTTACTTTACTCGTTACTTGAAAAAAGTAATCAGATTACAGTAACGCGTTACAAGTAACGCGTTACTGCCCATCCCTGGTAGTTACTGCGTCTTCCCTCAAACCGGCCGCGTCCTCACTGACAGCACCGATAATCACAGATGTAACTGTTGATGGTTTTCAGGAAGCGCTCTTACTTTGGTGAGGGTGGACGGCAGCAGCTGGGCTGGAAGTCCAGTCCAGGCGTGCAAGCTCTTAGAGTACATCCGATTCCCTTCGGAGTGTTCGCCCAGCAGGTTCCTGTCCCTGACGTGGTCTCAGTAAAACGTCTCATCGTTTCCTGTAAATAGCTGCACACATGTCCTGATGTTAGCCTGACCTGCTCCTGAGGCCTCGCAGCAAGAAGCCGTGTAGCATTCAGGGTCACATCACAGCACACGATCACCAACAAGGATACTAAAAGATAGTAAGACGGTTGTAGCTGATATGAGAGCAGGTGGGTCAAATGCTCTGGCTGAGGAAGGTGAAGAGTGTGAAGGTAATAAAGTTTAAAGAGGAGGTGCAGATGAAGAAGGGCTGAAAGATGCGAGCGTGCCACGGTGAGAAGTAAAGTGTTGGTTTGTGTTCTGTCCGCAGGAACCTGTTACTCTCTGTACTGGCTCTTCATCGCCTCATTCCCTCAGAAGAAGGAGTAGAGGAGGAAGAGGAGGAGGAGGATAAGAGCCTCTGGCTCGGTCTAACACTAATATATGTTGTGTGTAACTCTGCTTGATTTATCTCCACATATCTGTCCTTCATCAAAGATCAAATAAAGAAAATATCCAGAGTTCTTCATTTGTGTGTCTGTGCGGAGAAAGTAGGGACTTGTTTTCACAGCTAGTCCTTTCATTCTTTCATTAGCTGATGATGACGATGGACAGCGAGTCAGTGAAGGGAATGTCTCCATGCTAAACGGCTTCATAGTTCAGACGTCACTTTATCGCTGTGGGAGGAGATTCTGCAGATGCTTCCACATTAACGAGTTTGATCTCATACCAGAAGATTCTTTCGCTCTGACTCAGCGACACCGCTCCACCTGACGGAGGATGGACACTCTCTGAGGAACTTCACGTTCTGAGGGTCTGCGAGTGAAGAGGCCGTCCATGTCCACGGTGAAGGACTATCACAGAGGCGGAGGCCTACGACATCAGCTTTCAACCACCTGTGATGTAGATGAGATTCCTTCCCAGGAACTTCAACCCTCAGTTCTCCTCAATCCATCCGAGCCTTAATAACTCACACGATCAGCAGGCTGGCCATCTTTCATGCTGAACAGCACCTCAGAATTCTCCCTTATAAAATAAATCTGAACTTCTGAAACCTTTAATAAATTTTAGCTGCTTTGGTCGCTGTGTGATGGTGTCAGCGTTATCCGACCAAACGGTTACCGAAGCCTCTGATGTCTCGCTAAAAGAGTCATCGCCATCATCGGTGACGGAAACTTCTTTTACGTTAGCAACAGACGTGTTAAAAGTTAGCTGATTGTTTCCAGATGTACTCTGTGTTTGATCAGGCGTGATCACAGTTCACTGTCGTGTCTGTTTTTAACGCTGGGAGAGCACAGACGTCCAATCCTGATTCTCTCAGTCGTTTGTACTGCAGATGGTCAAACACTCAAAGGCCACCATCATGTGATGTCGGTAGTAACGTGCTAATTCAAAGGTAATGAGTTTGTTACCCAATCCTGGTGATTACAGCGCCGGACCTGGACTGTGCATCGGTTTATTGTCCTTCCAACCATGTGCAGA
>NC_140474.1:1236255-1331255 GCF_051167445.1 Perissodus microlepis | reverse complement strand
GGTTTCTTCCTGTTAAAAGGGAGTTTTTCCTTCCCACTGTCACCAAAGTGCTGCTCATAGGGGGTCATATGGTTGTTGGGTTTTTTCCTTGAGGCGACTGTGATTTGTTGTGATTTGGTGCAATCTAAGCTAACGGCTTAGGTTTTCCCAGCACTGCAGAGTAGGGCTGGGTTTTGATAATTGATTTATCATTAAAATCGATTCTGGCTTGGATAACATGATATCGAGTCATTAAAATTGATTTTTTTTAATATTAATGTATTTTGCCCAAAACGCCAGAATCTCAGGTTAAACCTCACAACATTTCAACAACCACCAAACAGTAAAACAGTAAAAGAGTAAATGAGAGCAGGAACATGGATTCTGCACAGAGACGTGAACACAAAGCGCGGAGCCGCCGAGGAATCAGAATCAGTGAGATGTGACTTTCTCACCCGACGGCACGGACACGGTCGGGGCTGAAAGCCGACAGCTCGCTGATTCTGATGTTTCGGCGGGTCGAGCTTTGTGTTCACGCCCTTTTTGCGCTGATTCTAAAGCTGTTAGTTTATCTCTCTCCAAACAATATTGACCGAACCAGCAGCAACAGGAGATCCAAACTACGCTTCACATAAACATCGTCATGGATAAAATCAAACTTCATGCACAGCTCTCTCGCTCTCTCTCTCTCCCTCTCTCTCTCTCTCTCGCTCTCTCGCTCTCTCCCTCTCTCTCTCTCTCTCTCTCTTCAACAACAGTTTCCCGTCTAAAAACCTGTTTTCTTCATTATTCGCTTGCTTGTTACGCGCACGTCTACTGTTGTTTACAGGCTGTCGGCCGCTGTTTTTTTTCCTTTTACTTACTTCCGAAAAGAAAACCTAATTTTTGCCGTTCAATACTGAACAAATTTAAACTTTTTAAAATTATGCAAAATGCAAAACGCTGTGTCTGTAATCAAACCGCTGTAACTTCAGAGGTAATGTTCATATGTTGATTAATGGTTTTCTTTCGTTTTTGATCTACTGCAGAATATTTTTTATAAAATCCCAGAACAGGAAAACCACCTTCATGTTTTTCTGTGTTTTATCTTCAGCTGCTTTGACACAAAGGCCTCTGCTGTGACGCTCACACCTTTGATAAAGTCTCGCGAGTGTCAGCTTCCTTTTTATAGATACAAAAATATGTAAATGTGCTGATCTGAATTATAATATTTCTGACTGTCTGAGGCAAAATTTCCCAGATTTAAATCGAATCGAACTGAATCGAATCGATTCTAGAATCAGTGACGACACCCAGCCCTACTGCAGAGTCTGTGGAAACTTTGTTTTTCACATCAATGTGCGGGGAGTGCGTTGCTTTGGGGGGGCGACCTCTGGTGGGCGTTGGAGGAACTGCAGTTTCAGTGAATCGGATTCAGATTTGCAGGCTGAGGTTGGTGCGTCCTTCTGGATCAAGCATAAAAAAACGTACTTTATTGCAGTGGCCGGTTGAAGGTGGTCAAACTGAGTTTCCTGTATTATTCTGGAACGTTCTCTGTGAACGAGTCTGCTGATTGTCTGGTTTGTAAAAGTAGCCCAATGTTGATGTGACGTGACTTGTTTTGGCTGATTTACACTTCAGATCTAAGCTGCATTAAACACCTGAAGGTCACAGCAGCACACGCTGACACTGGGCTTGTGAAATCGTTGCCATTTTTGTGGAAGAGTTTCGATTCTCGACTCCTTGGCCGGTGAAACTGGAAGAAACAGCAGCAGCAAAAACAAAACCACACTGGCTGTACGGACTTCTCTCTTTGTGCCCCACTGACCTGAAACCAGGTCTTTTATTAAATCTGTAGCTGCTGACTCGGCTGCACAGCTTTCCCTTCACATCGACCGTTTCACAACGCTGGTGTGAAATTTTGGAGAGTCCGGCGCAGATCTGGAACAAACTGAGACGTATCTGTTTGAGTCATCGAGCTCTGTATCTCTGGGATTTTCTCTCATGAAACTTGCAGCCAAAGATTCGTCCACAGTGAAGATGATCAACACTCACGTATGACATTTAACACAAACATGAACCATCTCAGCCAGGTTCTTATCTGCAGCTGATTCAGGGTGGTGGGGGGGACAGGTGACCAGTGTGTCTCAGGGCTAACACAGAGAGACAGACAACCACTCACATCCACACCCACAGCCCGTTAGCCCAAGCCCACGCATGACTGCGGGAGGAAGCCACAGGAGAACCCAGCCAGCCAGTGGATTCAAACCCACAACCTTCTAGTGGCAGCAGTGCTGACCACCCCCGTGCTTCTCCTCATGGTGGGTGATCCTCGCTCTCTGCTCAGATTTAACCGAGTTCCCACTCCCCTGATGGAGCTCCTCCCCCTCGCCGTGTCTGCGATTCTTCCACGGAGGACGCTGTGGAGGTCATCACAGAGCAGCCAGCTGATCTGAGATCAGAGAGAAGGACTGAGGCTGAGCTGCAGTTTGATCAGATAAAGGACTTATCACACAGTTTTAAAGGTCGGAGACGTAAGAGTTACCAAAAAGAAACACTAAGGAGGTTAATCGGGTATTCATCGACCCTCAAACATCTGTGAACATCTGTGATTGATCATTGACAGCACATGTCATCATCATTAAAGGATCCAGAGGACCTGGAGGAGTCTCTGTGCGCAGGGACGAGGCTGATAACCACACACGCTCAGGAACACTTCCAGAAACCAGCGTGGAGGTTACAGCTCCATCATGCAGAGAAGAAGCCACATGTGACCACAATGGAGAAACAGCCTCATCTCCTCTGGACCAACGCTCCTTCAAAACTGATCCCAGGTCAGATGAATCCGGTACTTTTGGCAGAAAACTGGAGCCACGTTCTTGTTCTGTTTATAATTATTTATTCCACATTTGTGCGGCATGTCGACGTCAGCTGGGTGTGAAACAACATTTAACCCAAACCGTTATCACCTCATAAAACACGCAGACTTTCTCCTCCCGTGATGCGTTCCAGGTGCCTCTGAAAACTGACGCTTCTTTGCTGGAGCGAGTCGTTTCAGGAAAATGAAACAAGGGGAAAAAGAGGAACGATTGATCCGGAATGTGTTGATCAGAAGTGAGGAAATCATGGAGACTGTGGTGAAAGGTCATCTGTGACTGAGGGCAAGGTCACCGGGGTCAGTGTGTGTGTGAGTGTGTGTGTGTGTTTGCTTGCTTTGACTTGTGTTGAAAGCAGTTAATGAGTACTGTGACACCTCTTTTGTGAGGTGTTTACCAGCTGATGGATGACTCCCAGCCAGGAATGTAACACACACACACGCACACGCACACACGCACACGCACACACACACACACACACACACACACACACACACACACAGTGTGATTTTGTTGCTGCTGAATGAAAAGTGACCGTTTTCTGTGAGGAGGCAGCGTGACTTTGAGAGTGAAAGTCAGAGTGTGACTTTAGGCAGACCTGAGGGGGGCGTGGCCTCGAGCGGATCGCTCTGTGTCTCGGTCCTGAGGTGAAGGTGATTTCAGCCCGGTGTGCTGAGTCTGAGGACTCTCCGGTGCTTCCCGTCTGTCTCTGTGAAAAGTCTCCAATGCCCCAAAACAAACACGGGAGAGAAACGCTGCAGCACACACGGAGCAAACCGGTGATTAATGTGTTTGGGGCAACAAATCCACCAGATCAGGAACACAAAATACAAATCTACGGTGTCCTGGAGGGCCAGGGGGGAAAACATAACATCTGACAAAAAGAAAAAGTTCCAGCGTGGATTTAAAAGGTTCGCCAGATATCGACAGTTCTCCTCAGCCACAGGGGCGCGGATAGGAGGGGGGCAGGGGGTGGCACCGCCCCCACCGAATCGTGATACCACAGGATGAGAGCGAGGATAGGACCTGTAGGAATGTAACTGAGTACTTTGCTCAGGTTTAATGTACTTGTACCTCATTTAGTATTTCCATGTTATACTTACAGCTTTTCCTGCATGTACCGAGTATAATTACTGCACCTCGTAGAGCTTTTGTTGCTTATTATTTGGCAAAATAATTACATTATTATAGACCGAGCTACTGAACAATAAGTCATTAAAATAATTAGAAAATGCTGAATTAAAGAGATTTGCACTTTAATAAATCAGAAATGATGATACAGTAATGTCATGTATTTACTTTAGTTACAGATGTGAACAGTTTGTTTAAATAAGGTCTAAATGCTTTTTTCCACTTTGTAAAACAATCCTGAGATTATGTTTAAATTCTTATACAGTCTTATCTTGTCACATAATAAACAGGACCAGGGTTGCATACGTGCTTCAAAGCTCCGGTTTAATACAATTATTCAGTATTTCGGGCTAAATATTCAGAGTTCCTGTAACCCCCCCCCCGTGCTGCATTCTTGGCCTCTTTGTTACGCTGTTGTTGAGCCTGCGGTGATGAAAGTGCTGATGGTCGCACCAGCGAGTCTGATCGCTGTTAAATGAAGTGTTGGTTTGTGTGCCAACTGTGACGTCAGCACAGTGTTTATGACCCGCAGCACCCGACCATCATCATCATCATTATAACAACAGCAATTATAATAACAAAGTCAGTTTGTTTTCATGGATTCGTTAGACTTGTGTGTGTGTGTGACACACGTCATATATGATATTATCACAGCGATAAAGCGTCAGCGGTCTCTGACCTATCACTGCGCAGCTCCCGTTGTGATTGCGAAATTTCCGACCGTGCCTGAAGGCAGCACCCCCTCCTCCTCTGTGCGTCTTCAGTCCCAGAGCCGCAGCTTTCTCCTCAGAGTGAGTCGAGCTTTTCTCCGCTGTCTCTTCGCCCGGTGTCCGGCTCCTGGACGCCTCAGCCCGGCTCCTGTTGACAGTGTGACCCGCCGCTCCGCCACCATGTCCCCGCGCTGTGAGTAACGAACACCCGCTGATGGAGCAGCGGACACGGAGAGTTTATTATCTGTTAGAATGATTTCAGATGCAGAGAAGTGAAAGTTTTCGGGGTTTTGAGCAGAAACTAAACATGACTGAATTTAAAGTGAAGATTGGATTTAATTTATTCGGATCGATCAGTAATATTAGAAAAGACAGGAAGTGACACTTTGTACTTGGCAGCCATAAAAGTGAAAAGCAAAGACTTTTAGCTGAAACTGGATTTGTGGGTATTTGCAGTAAATGTACGTGCGGCCCATTATTGACTGTTCCTGGCAGTTTGTGAGTCTGCTTCTTTAGAGGTCAGCTGAGGTCAGAGGTGTTTCTGCTGCAGTACAGCTCCCTCTGAGTCCTGAAGCTCCAGTCCACAGTCTGCTCTCTGAGGTAGCAGGTGTGACCGTGGCAGGAAACGTCACTGATTAACTGAGTGCAGGTGAAAGATTGCTGCACATCACAGGTCCACGTGAGCCTCCTGATGTCTCCGTGGGTGTTGTTCAGCTCACTGAGGGACGTTTTCGTGCTGCTCTCTGATTGGCCTGAGGCTTCTGCTCCTCCTCACATGCGTTTTTAAAAATTCTTTGATTCCTTTAGAGCAGCTTTGCATGATTCAGAGTTCAGAATAATCCTCTTTCTTAACCTTTGTCTGAAACCACCTGTTTTAGTTTTAGCCCCTCCCACTACAACTACGGGTCCTTTGAAGCCAGCTTCCTATTGACTCTCTCCTGCAGGTGTGCCCACAGATGACCGTATCAGGGGTTGCCCCTCTGGGTGACGCCTGTGAAGAAGTTAGTGTTTAGAGCAGTTACACCGACCCCGCTGAACAAAGATGTCACAAAGATTTGCATCTGTGCTGATTACAGAGGACTCTGTTTAAACCTACAACAGCGTTTATTTTCAGTACAAACAAAGGTGAAGTCAAACAGCCACAGGTACAGAGCAGCGGAGTCACCATGACGACAGAGCCCAGCAGTGTCAGAGGATACGGGCCGAAGCCCCGCAAACTCAGAAGTCAGTGAACGCAGCACGTTCCTGCTTTTCCCCATTAGTGCTGCAAACAAACAGAAGAATGCAGACTGATCAAAGTCCAGGCTTTGTCTTTATTTGTCCTTCACACCTTTCTTTTATCGTGCTTCACCTCCCTCTCCTCCCTCCTCCTCCTCCTCCTCCTCATCTTTATTCAGCTCAGTTGTTTCAGAGGCTGAAACGCTGCAGGGTTTTAATGAAGCATAAAGAAACTGTCCACTGTGATGGAAACATGGACGCTCCTCCCCCGCTGCTGACTGTCACATTTTAACTTCCTGTTGAGCCATGTGCAAAAAAAACAAAGCAGATATGACAGATCTATGAACTTCAGTTTCTGCGCGAGCCCTTCTGCCCTGCAGAGGAACTGTTTTGACCTTTGACCTCTCTACTGTCGGGCATCCAAACTGCTGATAGCCTGCAGATGACTCCAAGCTGCGATCTTAACCGAGTAGTTTTTTGCTCACAGCCAAACGTCGAGTAAAACAAAGTAATAAAAAACGTGAAGACCAAGCCTGAAAGCGTGTCAGCTCTCCGGACGTCTGATAAAGTTTATCGCCGCGTATCTTAAAGCTGCTCAGTTATGACAAACAGCCTAATCACAGTGATTTGGTCGGTATTGTAACGTCCGTTGTTTGACGTGATTATTCATTAACCCAACAGGCAGATATGGAACTTAAGACGCTTCCTTTCCAGGTATTTCTTTTAAATGTGACTCAAACAGCAAACAGCTGGAGGAGGACGCAGGAACACACCGGGTGTCTTCTCATCATACTTGTGTTCCATCCTTTGCACATCTTTGAAAACAAGGTTCTTTTATTTTGAAAATTCATTATGCGTCTGACTTCCTGTCCTCCTCATCTGCTCTGTGCAGGCAGTTCTGCAGATTTGTTTCCACTGATACTGCAGCACGTCTGATGGGATTGTGTCTTCAGTGTCAGGTCAGCTTGGGTGGGTTCTGGTTCTCTGGCTCAGACCAGTGAGTGTTTTTCACCCTAACGTCCGTCTCGCAAGGCCAAAAGGTGACCTGCAGCTCTGGCTGTTGGAACAGTATTCGAGGACCTCGGTAACGAGGGATCAGGGTGAGAAACATCAGAGGAAACCGCAACACTTTTGCTCCACCAGCAAAGAATCTCGAGCTGGTTGCCTCCCAGTGAGGAGGCTGCTGGTTAAGCGAGTGTTTCTGCAGGTGGGCGTGAGAGGAGGATAAAGGGACCCTGTGATGGATTTTGATGGTGATTATTTCTGATTCTGAGCTGTTCAGTTTGAGGACATTAGCCTACATTCATGCTTTTAACTGGCTGTTGCTGGCAGAGAAGCGTCTGCTGTGATTGGTTGTTTTGCTGTCAGGAGGTTTGATCGTGTGCTAGTTTGACTGAGAGTCATGCTGTGCTTTAAAAGGTGTTTGCTGTTACCTGTGGACGTTCGTCTGGATGAACTGAAGCAGTTGGTGGTTAACCAGATAACCAGACCATGTAATGGTAACCAGCTGCTAACCCACTCCTGCTGCTACCTGTTAACACGTACATTGTGGTTCCTGGCCATGACCTCGATATTTAGCTAAGATTGGAGCTGGTTTAAAAAGTCCACAAAGTTTCAAACGTGGAAGCAGCTCAGCGCTACCTGCTGACCGTCCTTCACCTGACCCGTAACAATTAAACAAATAAGTGCTTTAAGAGGAAGTGCTGTCGTCTAACGACATAACAACCAATCAGAGCGTAGCTTTCACCCCACTGATCCAGCTGAGCGCTAACCCTTCAGCTGTTGACTCGTGAGGACACAGTGAGCTGTGACCATAAACCAGAACTATGGGAATTCAGGCATGTGCAAACAGACTGACGGGTTGGATGTTGGCCTGTGGACGTTTTATTGATCATCAGCAGCACAGGCACACCTTCGCTGAGCGCTCATTCAACTTTGACCTTAATAAACGTAACAAACCTGAGCGGTCCAATCAGCACAGCTCCCGCAGCATCAAGTCTGCACACGAGCCGGAGAAAAACGCCTGGGAAACTGATTAAAGGATGATGGATTTGGCTCCATGCAGGCTGTTGGGTAACATGATGTTGGGGGGGGTTGATTGCCAAAGTAAAACCAGAGTTTGAGACTTTCTGCTTCGATCTGATTCGCCGGAGCGCAGCCATAAAAGCTGATTCGTGCTTTATCGCCACGAGCTGATTAAAAACATATAAAAGAAACAAATATTAACAGGGATTCAGATTCAAGACTGTGACTTTTAGACTGTGGATTTTAGAAGACACGAAGGTCAAACCAAAACAGGAAGTAAACATGAATAAGCATCCAGTTCAAAGCTTCTCTACAGTTTTCCAGCTTTTAGATGTCGTTTTCTGTGGATCCGTGACCCTGTTAAACATGACAGAGCTGATCCTGATCTGAACTCAGATCTCTTCCATCTGAACTGCTCACACAGGTTGCACAACAGCCATCTGTAGATAAAAGTGCTGATGATGTGGGCTCAGGTATCTCAGGTGTCAGATTCAGTCTGGCATGACAAAATCTTTCACCTTTCAGATTGTGTGTTGGCCAAAACACTCACATTCATCTCAGTGTTTTCATTCAGCCTCCTGTCCAGAGGATCAGAGATTTCTGCGTTTATTACAGATTCGAGCTCTGACCAGCTGTCGTCCTGCAAACCTTCTCAGTTTGGTACAGCAGCAAAATAAAAAAGCTGCTTTCCAGATGTAAAAGAACAAGAAAAGTGAAAACATTTTCTGGAAGCAGCTGTGAGTGAGATGAGAAGCACAACACAGGAAGGTCCAAGCTTTCAAAATAAGAGCGATAGGACTAGTACATTAATCATGGATGGTGGATTTAAAAAAACATTAGTTGAAGTCTGAGCATCAGTTTGGTGACAGAACATCTGGACAGCTGGAGGCGCTTTAGCCGTTACCTTAGTGAGTTACTAGTGATTTGGTTCAGTACTTGCTCTTACATTAATGACCAGCTGTGGTCACACTGACACCAATCCCTTTATTAACTGCTTTGTTTTAGAGTTTGAGCTCTTTGAAACCAAGCAGACAGAAACGTTACAAACTGCACACGTTTGTAGAGACGCGCGACCGCTCGCCGCTGCTGTTGATCGGCTCCGGCTGCTGGCCTGGGGTCTGCAGACACTCGTGCTCTCTTTCAGAGGCATGTTTTACCATTTTCACCACGACGCTCCTTTATGTGCGATAAAAACAAGTCGACGCTCCACCTGCTCATCCAAATATGCTCAGGTCTGCCTCCAGACCCTCCATCGGGCTGCTGCATCCTGCTTTTAGTCAGAAGCTGCAACCGTAACATCGCTGATGCACGTTTTTAGCATCCTGCTCCGTTTAGTTTGGTGAGTGAAAGGCTTGAAAAAAGCCTTTTTAAACCATTTTTACCTGTTTTGTCTGTGTGTGTGTGTGTGTGTGTGTGTGTGTGTGTGTGTGTGTGTGCGCGCAGTACTTTTCCTTTATGCTGTGAGTGGGACATGAAGCTGTGCTGAGTACAGTTATCATTACACGTCAGCTCTCCACAGCCACCTTTTCACACACACAGGTTTTGGGAACTGTGACGTCTTTTTTAACATTTCGTCTCCACCTTTTCCTTCATCTCCACGCGTAGAAGCAGCTTCATGAAGCAGGTTCTGGTGTAAATATTCCATCGTGTGTGTTTTTGAGCCGGGCTGCTCTGATAAAAAGAACTTTATGGCTCCAAAGTCCCACCGGCCACCTCAAACCCAGCTCAGACCGGCTGGGCGGGGCTGAGCCATGGTCATTACTTCCCAGTTTTAAAGTCCAGGATTGCGTGTGTGTACGGGTGGGTTATTATCATGTAGCTCACAAAAGTAATAATAAATAAATCGATGGAATTTGTCTGAATTCGGTTCCTTTTCCTGCGCCCACGTGCTGCCCTCCTCAGCAGGAAGCTGTTTAACAGTCGGGACACAGCGAGGCCGGCGTGCACTCTGAGCTGCAGCTGCAGCGATAATAAGAACAGGCTGCACAGGTTTGCCTGCAGGCAGAGGACAGAAAAACAAGCCAGCACTCCACAGATCGCTCTGAAACTCCAGGACACCGCTCGGGACGATTATCGAATTACCATCACATCACATCACACCGCATCTGTCTCCCATTAAGGAAAAACTGTCAGCTCAGCATCGTCTGTGAGAGAAAGCAGCTGTTCAGAAAAATGTCATGTTATGTCCTCCCTGCAGAGAGGAACGTGCAGCTGGGACTGAAAGTCCTGCAGCAGAAGGCGCGTCGGTCACACGCATGGCAACGCGTGGGTCGATGTAGGCTGACAGGAAACTGCTGGCAGTTATAATGTTTACAACGTCGCTGTGTATGAACCATTAATGTAGGAAACGAGGCAGCAGAGGTTTGGACAGTGCAGGAGAGGGGAAGGATACAGTGCAGGCAGGGTGGTGTAGGTGGAGACGAGTGTCAGGGATGGATAGAGATGGAGACGGTGGAGGCCGAGATGAAGATGTTCAGATGTTTATTGGGAGTGAGCGGCATGGACAGGACCAGGAATGAGTCCATCAGAGGGACAGCTCAGAGTCCGAGAGGCTCAGATGGTTTGCACATGTGCAGAGGAGGGAGGGTGGATATGATGGAGCTGCCAGGCAGGAGGAGAAGGGACGAGCTCAGAGGGCGTTGATGGATGTAGTGAAGGAGGATGCTGGGATAGGAGGAAGGCAGATGATCCACTGGGGAGACATCTGAAAGGAGCATCTGAGAGTCGGACAACGAGAGAAGAACTGGCCTGTGACTGGACCTCATTCATGTGTCCCAGTAAGAGCAACCTGCTGGGCTCGACAGCTAGTTTTCTCTTCCGTCCAGCTGAAGTGCAGACTTCCTCTCACATCATTGAAATGTCCTAAAGATGATTTCCTGTCTTGTTGGAAAACTGACGGCACCCACTGAGAGAAACTCCTCCCGCTGTGTCAGCTGACCGGCTGCAGCTCTGTGGGAACGCCGTCAGACTGACGTCCAGAAACACGGCGAGAAGCTTCCACATCAAACTGGCCACTTATCATTCCAGTCACTTAGCAGCAGATTCCCAGTAAAATTCCACCTCCGCCTACTCACAGGCTCACTGTGTGTAAACACAACATGGATTACTGTGTGTGTGTGTGTGTGTGTGTGTGTGTGTGTGTGTGTGTGTGTGTGTGTGTGTGTGTGTGTTCACCTTTTGTCCCTTTGCAGAACAGAAACAAATGAAACACATGCATGAGCAGCGTCCCCGAGCAGACTGCACGACTGTCCTCTGTATCATCTGTACCTGCTCGCGTTAGCTAACATCAGCCTGAGGAGAGGCTGTGACTCCATCTGGACCCAAACGCTCGTCTGTGGTGTGAACGTCCTGCTGATGTCAGCTGTAGCTTCTCGTGTTTGGGCTGCTTTACAGTCACAGTACTGAGAGCAGCAGTTGTGATTGTGCTCAGTGAAACTGTCAGCTTGTTGCCTTGAAATGGTTGCTTTGAGGACTGAGACCAGCTCTGCGGTTGCAGAGCGTCTTCAGTGCATCAAGATGGCAGCAAAACGGGCTGCGATTGAAGGGGCCAAGATGGCATCTGCATCCAATCAATAGCTGTGTCCAAATTCATCCTCCGAAGGCCGAGAAGACTGGAGTGAGCGGCTGTGAAATTGGACGGTCTGGCCTTCAGTTTTGCGTCACCGCTGTCTGGGTGGAGTTGAATGAACTCGTCCGTCTGCTCCTTGCTATCTAAATATAACAGGACACTGGAGGAAACTCTCGACCGTCTCACACTTCTGTTTAATCGGTTTTCTGTTTGACGTTTATTCATCTGTGTGAAAACTAGAACTTTAATCTCAGCCAAACAGATTCACTCAGGAACAAATCAAACACTGAAAAAAGCCAAACAATAACAGTTTTAAGTTGTCTGAGTGACTTATATATCACGTTTAACCAAGTTCGCCGTTCTCGCCCCGGTCAGCTATCGAGCTGGTGGGTAACAGACGTCTTCGAAAACGTCGAAGCACTTTTGCAAACATGTGATGTCCTGATAAACCGAGCAGATATTTGATGTTTACACAGCTACATTCTCGCCTGGAAATATGTTAAAAGTTTATTTTGTGACCCAGAAAGAGAAATAAGAGTAATTTTAAAACTGCCGCCAATGTTGGAAACTGGAGTTTGGCTGGGCCGCGCTATGAATTCTGGGATAGGTCGGGCCACGAAGGACACACCCGACCCATCCTTCAAATTCGGGAAAATGAAGGACGCATTTGAAGCAGCCGTCGTCTCGTCGCTGTGACGGCCTCAGGAGGATGCAGCCCATGAATTTGGTAATTTGGCGAATAACTGCCGCCCCCTGTAAGAAAGCTGAGGGCCGGCTCGTGTTACTGTTCTGCGTCTGAAGTGGGAACAGATTTGTTCGTCCGTTCTCGTGTTTGGGCCGCAGACATCCAGTCAGGCATCGAGAGTTTGAGCTCAAAAACATGAATCGATGATGAATGTGGGCAGGAAGCAGGCGATCAGCTGTCCGCCCTTCTTATGAAATGATTCCTGTTATGACTCTTTTTTTGGATGTTCTGTTTCCTCCAGCAGATGTTAATCAGCTGATTATCTACACAGTCATTAATCAGCCGCGAGCACAAACACGCTGAAGGTCAGGGCTGAAGTCTGTGCCTCCCTCTGATTGGTTATCTGCTCCTCTTCCTGGCTTCCTGTCTGTTTTGTGACACTGAAAAGGTCGCGACTCCTTCGCCTCCACGTGATGCTTAAACGCCGTGTTGAACTCGTCCACACGTGTGTGACGACACTGTGGAGCAGCGGGGTGTTTCTGAGGATGTGATGGATGGACGTTTGGATGACAGGTGGAACATCTAATCTGTACTCAGCTGTAGTCTGATTGGCTGGTGTTTTTGCTCCTAACAGACTTTTAGGATCTAAAATAAAACAGCACAGACAAAAACAAGCGTCAGACGCCGTGCTTCATCTGTGAGACCAGGTGAAGCAGCATGACGGAGGTGAGCAGCGGCCTTAACTCAGAGACCGCAAACAGAGCTCCAAAGCTTCAATCTCATGTGGGCCCAGCCAATAAAACCAGTGCATAGTGAGAAAACGTCGCGCTGCTCGATTCTCCCTTTCATCGCTGATTTCTGTGTTTGAGTTGGGCCACAGACAGACGTTAAAGAGCTGAATTAGGATGTGCACTCGGTATCTTTGTGTGGATTCTGTCGCTGAACGCACGTCTGTCTGTGTATTAAAGTCAGTGTCCTCCCAAGTGATGGAAACATGACTGTGAGGGCGCACTGGGAGCGGATGTTGTTCATGTTGTTGGTTTCCAGTCTCACCAGCTCAGGACACGCCGCTGCTGCCAGAAATAGACTCTCTCTCTCTCTCTCTCTCTCTCTCTCACTCACACACACACACACACACACACACACACACATGTGAGGAAAACAGTGAAAAAAGCCAGCAGGGTGAAGTGGGAAGTGATTCAGTGGTGTTGGTTCCATAAATACCCAGCAGCCCTGGCGGCAGGCTCAGGAAACCCATGCGGAGCCCAGTGGCGCTCGCACACAGCCTGTTTTCTTCAAGAGGGTCGCAGGGCATCGCGGAAGCTTCTGGACACAAACAATAGGAGCGGAAAGGACAACGATAGTGTGACAGGCAGAGGCGAGGCGGGGCCCGGGTACAGCCTCCAGACCGCCAGGAGCGGGTTGGCAGGGGAACCAGCGTCGGATCGGGGGTTGGGGGGTGGTCAAACACGGAGAAATCAAGTGGTGTGAATGTGAGGACTGTTGTATGCAGTCTGTGGATGCAGCTTCCCGTAGACTGCATCCAGGTTGGCTGATAATCTGGGATCAAATCCAGTTAAGGTCGCCGTCCCTGTGTGTGTCCATGTTTCAGTCTGAAGGAAGTCTGCTTCAGTTTTCAGCACAGATGTGTTAAAATCGTCCTCGCAGGTGGAGTTTACAGAGTGGACATTAATAAGTGCCGCGCTGGTCGAGGGCACATTTAATCATTACAGGGTTTCCCATGAATCATTGCTGCTGCCTGTTAATGTTTGCAGAGTTTATGAGTCTTTGTCTTCAGGCTTTATGGTTTTGGGAACATGTGACACCAGCTGCTTTACGACAGGATCTGCTCTCTGTCATTCTGCTGCCGGGCTTACCGGCGCCTCAGACTGCTGACATTATTTCAGAAGACCCCTGCCGGCCAATCGGAGAGCTCGATTTCTGTTAGGGCGTTCTGAAAACGTTCCTGAAGAGGTTCAAAGGAACCTGCAGCCTGTTTGTAGCTTTCATCTGTGATAGTCAGGTGTGTCCTGATGTGCGTCAGAGCACCTTCGTCCTCCTGTAATTCGTCAAAGCTGCTATCTTTGAAGAACAATTTATCTTCTGTTCTCTGACAGCCGCAATCTGAAAATCAGCACGACACTGGGCGGCTCTGAAAACGCGTCTCAGCGTAAAGACCTGACAGTTTTTTCTTGTCGGGTGGAAATGAAATATTCAGCCTTTTCTGCATGTGTAAACAAATACCGGCACATGGAAGAGGAAGTCTCGGCATGGATGTCCGCTGGCTGCATCGAAAGCCCCAAAATATCAGCTGATATCCCCAGAGGCAAAGTCCTGATATATCCGACGCTGCCTGCTTGTTTACGGGGTTATTCCTGTTGTCTGTCGGAGGCTTCCCCGCGGCTTCCCCGCGGTTTCATGCAGGTTTTCGAAGTCTGCGATGAGTTTGAGCCAAAAAGAAGGAACCTGCGCCTCAGCCGTGTGGGTGTGGCGACCATCAGAGTCCACATTAAAACGAATTGTGTTATTATTACTGTTTTATCATGTGATTATATTTATGATGCACACGAACCAATCTTCCACATCAAGGTCAAACTGACAGCTCGGACATCTTCGGGTAGGAGGCGGATGTGTTGCCATGGTCACGACCATCACAACACCGTGAGTCCGGCCCTGACCTCTGCGTTATCAGAGCAGCTGTCAGAGTGTAACCGACAGCCTACGTCAGGGTGGAGTCTTATCAGAGCTCAAACACTAAAAAAGTTACAAAAAAGCAGGTGTGTCCTTCAGGTGTGTCCTTCAGGTGTGTCCTTCAGGTGTGTCCTTCAGGTGTGTCCTTCAGGTGTGTCCTTCAGGTGTGTCCTTCAGGTGTGTCCCGTGGGCAATTATTCATCCTGATGAAACGAAATACAATCTTCTGAACTTTTTCATTTTCAGCCTCAAACTTTTATTAGTATTTTATTAGTGTAGTAAGCATCCTTATCATATTGTAAAGATAAAGAACTAATATAATAAATAATAAAAGATGAACCTCAAATGTAATTTTCCAGTAAAACTAACAAATTGATGAATAAACTCAGGTTTAATCGTGATTAAAAAATCGGCGTCCTTCTTTATTTCCAGTGAACCACAGAGTTCAGTGTTCCTAATTTAAATCCCAGTTCCTTCGTTTGAGTCGACTTTAAACGACCTCTGCTGAGGCCGACGCAGTGACGGGGCGGAAACGTGTTTTTCTTGTTGCGCTGATATCAATCAAAGCGCGTTACGATGTTTTTCTTAATTACAGAACATCAGCAGCAATGATCCGTTTCTAGCAGCTTATACGTCAGTAACTGTGAGAACGGGATTTGTGTGATGGTTTTCTGACGAGGAACGTGAGACACAAACAGCAGACTCTGGTCTTCACACACCAGCAGGGGCTCTGGAGCCAAACTGGTTCCTGTTTGGGCCTGAAACTTGAAAATTGTGACGATGTTTGTAGATGAATCTGGTTTTGCACAATAACGTTTTAATCCAGCAGCCAAAAACAGTACCATCATGAAGCTTTGACGCTTCTCCCCTTCCTTCTTTTACCAGGTCTCTCCCTCCCTCTCCCCCCTCCCCCAGCTCCATCATGCCCATCCTCAAAAACCTCCCAGTGCGCCTAAAAGGTGGTCCGACTCTAGACAACGCCCTATTCATCCGCAGGATGAGCCTCAACATCACACCCCGCCATCATAACCCCTTTGACAATGATGATGACAGTATCCATGGTAACGGGGGCCATGGCAACCACTGGTCACCCGGCAGCTCCCTGCTGGACGGCGATGTGCCGAGGGACCGCAACCCATTTGAGGATGAGGAGGATGAGAACGAGGCCAACGAGGGGAAAAAAGGAAGCGGAGGAGGTTCGGTGAAGGGTTCCTTCAAGTTCATGTCCCCGCTGAAGAGCCTCGGGAAGCTGGGGAAGAACCTGAGGATGTCGGGAAAGAGTGCCACGCTCTCCCCACAAGGGTCGCTGCAAGGGTCGCCCTCACCTTCACCTTCCCAGAAGAAGAAGAGAGGAAGGAGGAGTTCTGAAGGAAGTCTGCTCAGGTAAACGTGGGATTAGAGTAATGGCGATGAATGATTATGAATGGGCTGAGTTTGTAAGGACGAAATGAACCATTAAATAATCAAATAGACGGGAGAGAGGATTCACACTGACATTCAATATAGAAGGTAAGAACTTGGAAGGGCATTTGTGAATGTTTAGATAGGAGATTACAGGGATCTGTTAAGGTAGAGGAATTAAAAATCTGTCAGTGTAACGTGGCTCAAGGGGAAGGGGGATTAGAGGCCTTGATGTGGACGAGGTGGAACGATAAGCTTTTTGTTTTGGCGAGTTCTTAAGTTCCAAGTTCAAGATACAAACAAAAATTATGAGATTAGTAAAGTAAAAATGTCAGCGGGTAGAGACCTCTGTGGGAACTGTGGCCGGAGTTTGGTCCGTGGGGGGTAGTTGCTGGACTCATGACAGTCTCTGACCTTTCTCTTTTTGTCTTCACAAAAGGTTTGCAGGAAAATATCGTGACCCCTCCCGTAAGGAATCGTTAGCCAACGGTGAGCTGAACTGTTCGGAAAGCGAGGGCGACTCGACCAGCCGCCGCGTGTCCTTCATGAGGATGGTGGGCCTGGGGAAGACGAAGAAGGAGTCCATGACTGACCAGTCGTCCCAGGGTCCCGAGGACCAGTCGGTGCCGGTGGAGGAGGTTAAACCCAGAGAGCCACTGTCAGGTAAGAAGTCCTGGCTCAGCACGGCAGAGACACTAACTAGTTTTTTATAAATATAAAAACTTATATTAGGTTGAAGTTTACGGTATCAGAAATACCACGCTTAAGTCCTGGCGACATGAGATTGACCCAAGATAATCAGATTACTTTTGTCACACGGTTTGACATGGTTCAGATGTCGATTCCACAGCTAAAAGCTTCTATTGTTAGACTAAACACTTTCCAGTGTCACCACTATGACAGGACATTGTACCGGTGGAAGGAAACTACAGATGCGTTGGCACGTCCACCCATCCAAGAACAACTGTTTTTGTTCTCAGCTGTTTCTGGGGTTTCAGATTCCAGTGAGACCATCAGCCACAGTGAATCCTTTAACTTACTCCAAGCTGCACACGACACACAGATATTCTGTCTCCAGACGTTTTCAGTAGCAGGGTTATCGTCCCGTTCACAGCCCGATCTGATCGGCACATGTTGGCAGCCTGTGGCTATTTTAAACACAGACGCTGAAAATCAGTGGATGGAGAGGGTCGGTGAGGAAGGTGATATCATGGCCAACTGGGTGACGCTGAGATGCTGTAACACTGGAATGTGTGTGTGTGTGTTTGTGTGTGTGTGTGTGTAATGTCATAAGTACTGGGCCGGTCATGGAAACTTTGTAAGGGCGTCTATTGTTTATCACACCCTGTTTACGCTGCCATTTGGTAATGAATGATTCAAGAGTGTGTGTGTGTGTGTGTGTGTGTGTGTGTTCTCAGTTCCTCCACACCCTTGTTTGTATGGTCAAACGGCTTCTCTGCTGTACTGTGTTTGTTTTCATCAGCAGTTATTCTGTCAGTTTTCTCGTTCGTGAAGTTTAGAAATCAGTGAATGTTTTTGGCAGAAGGAATCGCAGTGATATGAAACGTGTTGGACTGTGGAATTCTGGGATTTCGAGGCTGAAATTTCAGTCCAGTTTTATTTGTACAGCACCAAATCACAACAACAGTGCTTTATATTGTGATGTAGACCCTACAATAATACATACAGAGAAACCCAACAATCATGTGATCCCCTATGAGCAAGCACTTTGGCGACAGTGGGAAGGAAAAACTCCCTTTTAACAGGAAGAAACCTCCGGCAGAACCAGGCTAAGGGAGGGGCGGGGCCATCTGCTGCGAGAGGAGGAAGACATGTCTGTGTTTGACTTTAGCTGCTGATCGGCAGCTCGTGCTGTTTGTTTGGTACCTGAGGATGAATTTACTGGGTCATCTACAGAAGCAGAACCTGCAGTCGCTTCTCAGATTGAGGTGAGCTGTTTGACTGCGAGGTGAGCAGAGAGCTCTGGATGCTCAGGTGCGGGCTTGTTTTCAGATGCTGCTAAACCACCGTATCAGCGGATCAGGTTGCCGCTGAGCGTGTGTGTCTCTGAAAGTACAAATGGTCCTGACTCCAATAATCCTGTTTGGCAGTGAAACAGAACGCAGACAGAGCTGCACCGGGTCAGGCTGGCCTGAGAGAAAGAAGGACTTTACCTTTGCTTCTGTCTGAACAGACAGCAAACACCTGCCGATCAACATCGAGCAATAAAACAGAGCAACAGTCGAACAAATCAGGACGAGCACAAACACAAACTGAACACCTGCACAAGTAAAAAGGAGCCACAGAGCAGCTCGAGAGTCTCAGTCTGGATCTGTGGGAGCACTTCCTTAAACCTGAAGGCTCTGCTCCTGATCAGAAAAGTGCAGTTGCACTGATTTGAAAACGTCACGGCAAAACACCTGAAGTAGCAAAACGAGTTTGCTTTCTGAGGAAGAGCAAAGGCACTAAAACAAAACAGTTTCACACAGCCTGTGCTTGGCTGTCGAGTCCAAAGAATTTGAATGCAGCGTGGCAGAAAGTGCCGCATTTCTCTGAGGTGTGATCCAGTGGAAGCACCCAGTAGAGCGCTGCTGACCTGCTGCTTAATGATTTCCTGTGCTGAGTTCAGGTGCAGTCTGAGCCGTGCTGGGGTCTCAGCGCTGGTCCTCTTGGTTTGTTGTCTTCATGCGTGCTGGCTTTTTATCTAAGCATGCAAAGTTGGCAGATGTGCATCAGCTGCTCTGCACAGCAGGTATGCATCAGAACAGGGCACCGAGCAACAGCACGCCTCTGATCTTCGGCCCTCTGTGATTATATAACGCTCGCTGCCTTCGTTAGATAAGAACAAAGGCTCACAGATCGACACGTTTCATATAAATTAAGAAACGATCAAGTTGAACATTTTCAGGTCCCAGCATAAAACTTTGGTCCCAGTAAAATAAAACGTTCGGCCTGCTGTGCTGCAGTCACGTGAACCTGACAAACGTCAGTTATCGGACATAAACACCGAGGTCACGGGCGCTGTGGTTTTGTTTTCTTCTTCTCTGCGCAGGTCGTCTGACCTCTCTGTCATTCCAGGACGGTTACAGCATGTTTCTGGTCATGTGGACGAGGACCGTCTGTGTTTGGTTCTTCCAGAGATCGAGAAAGTCGAAGCGTGTTCGCCTTCTGAAACGGAAACTCTGGAGTTTAAAGTTCAAGCTGAACTAGTTTGAATCAGTTCAGACTTCAGTGAACACAGAGCTACACGGTGCTACAGTCCACTTTACTGTACATATATTTTACCACACTTTGTTTCTTCGCCGACAGTCCGGTCACCGTAGTAACGGTGATTGGAGCAAAGGTCACAAATGGTTCGAGTAGTTGGCAGAAGGAGGAGGGGTCAGTAAAATCCTCGAGGCCTCACAAAGGGGAGTGACGCGCCTTCATTACAGCCTTTTAGTTTGAAGGACTTCTTGGAAGTGACGGAGAGTGATGAAAGACCCGCTTCATGGAATTTACCCTTGACAAACTGCTGTGTGTGCTTCATTAATCCACGCTCATGTTACCGCTGCACGGCGGCTCCGCCGGCCGATTGTCGGCGTGTTGCTGCAGGCCTCAGGAAGAAGGTGAAATATGAAACAGGAAGTCCACTTTAATGAGTCTTAAAAGCCCCAAACACTCGATGCTCAGGTGTCATTCAGAGGTGAAGGAAGGACGTGTGAAGCTGTTTGGATCCACAAACACTAAATAGCTCCCGTGTCTCCGCTCACGCTCACGAGGCGAGCTTTCACGTTTGAACACGAGATTAAAACTCAGCATGTTTTTTTTAAAATACGGAGGTTCTGATTGGTGGACGTTTGGTGGTGTAGCCAATGACGCGCTCAGCAGTCGGCACAATCCTCTGCAGGGCTCTGCGGTCAGACGCGTGGCAGTTTTCACACCAGACTGTGATGCAGCTGGTCAGCACGCTCTGTTTGGTGCCTCTGTGGAAGGCGTTCAGGTTGGGAGGCGCACCTTCAGTCGCCTCAGGAAGTGCGGTCGCTGCTGGGCTCTTTTTATCACTGATGAGTCTAGAAAATAAAAGACTAACGTAAAAGTAAAGCAGTAAATCTAAAATTAGGACACGAGACGCGTCGTGGTCATGATATTTTCTCAAACCAAGTCACGACCCTGCTTTTTATAATGATGTGTTCATGGTTGGTGCAGGACAGTTAGAGGTTTTTCAGCGGCTCACATTTAGGCCTGTCAGGGCTGCACCATCCTGCTGACCAACTATCAGCTGCTGGAGGACTTCCTGTCAGTGGCCACAGTGGGCGGCTTATCTGACACCAGCGGCTTCACTGCTCTGCCAGCAAACACACTTTTAACAGGAAACCTTGAGAGACTTCACAGGAAATCTGCACGGAGGCTGACGATAGATCAAAATTCCATTTTCTTCTCTCCTTTTTCCGTTTTTGTTTCTTTACTTATCCAAATTGGATCTCTTCAGCTTTTCCTTGTTTCCTGGGATGTATCTCCACTGGTGGATATTCATATCAAACATGAATAAAGGTACTGAGGTGAGTGTATGTGAGCCCTAAGCACAGGCTGCTGTAAGCACTTAGTTTCCCTCGATTCCTTCAACTCTTGGATCTGTGTGAGCTCACAGAGGGAGGATGTTTCTAGCATGGCCATCTCGGATGCAAAGGCCCCACCCACCTGCTGTTCAGACCTCCTGTGTGTGAGGGGCAGCAAATCAGAAGACAGTCATGTCCAAGAGGGAGAAGCTAAACCTGCTTATTTCAGACAGAGAGTGAACTGAGCTTTCGTGACTTCACACTGTTGCTGAAATCATAGTTTTATTTATTAGCAGCAACCTTTTTGAATTCAAATAAAGTTTGTCTGAATAAACAACAGTTGTTTCCTGAGCTGTCATGAAAGGTTTGGCCTGCGTCTGCAGGAAGTAGGCGGTCTGATCTGAATGTGGCTGCTCAGCTCTGCGTCTGAGAGAAACACGACTCTCTTCGGTTTGACTGTGAAGCTGCTGAGTCGTGTCTTCGGTGACCGTGGGCTTGAAGCCGGAGCAGATCTGCGACTGAACCGGAGCTCAGGAGAAAAATGTGAAAACGCAGCTCAGATTACGCTCCACATATACAGACACAGTACTGCTACTGTTCATGCAGACAGACGTGCAGCACTACACATGAAAAGCACAGGAGTAAACTTAATTAAATACCAAACGACACAGGCGCATATAAAAGCAGCTTCGGTTTCGCCTTGGCGGGGTTCACCGGGTTTCATCGTCCAGCAGCCAAACTGCAGCCGCGAGCTGGACGTGTTTTCACATCTGTGTAAAGTGAAACTAAAGACGCAGATGTTTCATCTTAAAATATGTGCCGCGTCTGGCGTTCAGCATCACTAATGTGGACACATCGGCAACAGCGTTCACACAATTAACATTCAGGGCTCACGGCTGGAGCCCCAGCAGCTGTGGGGCGTTCAGGGCCCGAATGACCGTGGGGCAGTAAGGCTGGTATCAAGAGTAGTGGGAGGACCAATAGGAGGACAGCGTTCGATAACTTTAACCAATGGCAGCATCGTTTTTATCGCTGTCAGGTATTGAATGGTTGTGTCCAGTAGTTGTGCCTTTCTTTAAAAAAATAACAAAAAACTCATCATATTTCAGTTTTTCCATTTTCTGCCTGTCTCACCTTATTACATCACACAGGTGGGGAGAAATGAAGATGTTTGATTGGTCGAAGTCGTGTCTGAACCAAACGTGGTAAAGAAGCTTTGACTCTGTGATCCATTCATCCCCAGCATCTGATGTGAAGTGCACTGTGACGTGGATTAAACGGGTTAGGACCACGAGCGGGGCGGTGATGGAGGTGGTCATGGTGGTGCGAGGTGGAGGGGGGTGGGGCTTCGTGCATCCAGCTGGAAAAGATTTCCTCTAAAGCCTGAAAGTGAACAATGAGAGCTGTGTTTGAGAGGAGGGGGCACGGTGTGTGTTTGAGAGGAGGGGGCACGGTGTGTGTGTGTGTGTGTGTGTGTGTGTGTGTGTGTGTGTGTGTATTCTTAATTATCCATCCACATGAGGACCCACTAAGTTTTGGACTGTAGTTGCTTGTTGGGACATTTTTTGGGGATGTTTCTGTATCATGAGGACGTTTTTATTCTCATACTGTACGTTTCAGTGCAGACGGGACATTTTATGGGGAAATGCAGGCACGTGGATCCATTTCTGCACTATTGTTCGTTGCTGTGACTCTTCCTCTCGGGGAGTGGGGTGTTTTAAAAAGTTTAAACTAGATCTGTAACATCTAGAAACAAAAGGTCCTTCGCGCAGCAGCTGAGCACGTTTACAGTAAAGGATACTGTGCTGTGGTTTCCTCAGTGCACAGATCACAGTATGTGTGTCAGGCAGGAAATCCACTATTTCCTCATCTATAACTTAAATGTGCAAAAAGTATTCAGAGAGTTCATGTTTCAGTCTCCCTGAAGTTAAAGACACACATTTGACAAGCAACCCCCCCCCCCTCCCTGTGACCTTTGACCTCATCGCTGCTGCAGTTTTTACAAACTTTATTCCACCGTCGACCCAAAAACAACGAAAGACAAAAGTTCAAAGTGGGGATGTTCCGCTCACATTGTTCTGCTTATAGAGATGATCTTCCTCTGGGCTTTCACTGTGTGTGTGTGTGTGTGTGTGTGTGTGTGTGTGTGT
This sequence comes from Perissodus microlepis, assembly GCF_051167445.1. Lineage (NCBI taxonomy): Eukaryota > Metazoa > Chordata > Actinopteri > Cichliformes > Cichlidae > Perissodus > Perissodus microlepis. The sequence continues at coordinate 1,308,304 of NC_140474.1, read as the reverse complement.
GTGTGTGTGTGTGTGTGTGTGTGTGTGTGTGTGTGTGTGTGTGTGTGTGTGTGTGTGTCATCCTCTCTTCCTCTGCCGGCACTGAGCACATCTGAAGGGCCTCACATCCTCCTCGCTTTCTCCACACACAAACAAACACAGAAGGCTTTTATTTTGAAAGAGTGGCCCTGGAGAAGCCGTCTCCTGTGATGAAACAACTGATGCAGGAGAAGACCGAGTTTCCTGTCCTGCTGTGTGTGTGTGTGTGTGATGAATAACTGAGTCATATTTCCCCTGTAATCACACATGCAGTAATGCAGTATCCTCTGTGATGGACATCTTTTGCTCCACCTTCCGGCTGTGACCAATCAGAGCAGAGATAAACACTTGTAGTTTCTGACCTAATCGTGTCTTAAGAGTTTATGCTGAGAAATGATTATTAACCGCGAGACAGGGCCGAGCAGTGAACGCAGACCAGCAGCAGCAGCAGCTTCACGTCTTGGTTGAAGTCATCCCGAAGGCTTCGAGTCATTCTTTGGCAGCTCTCACAGACCAGCGAGCTCACTAAGGACCACTGTAATGCACTGTATCCATATCACAGAATAAATGTGCAATATTTATGAATATTGGAACAAACACTATATCAGTGACAATCAAACATGGACGCAGACAAACAGCCGTTCCACGCTCGTTTTCCGCCTGTCAGAGCGGATAAGCGTGATGCAGCTCTGTCGAAGGGAAAGCCTCCCTCAATGACATCACTCCAGCAGACGCTGACCTCAGAGCATTTTGTAAACTCCTGCAGACATTTTTACAGCCAATAAAAGAGTGAGAAACAAACATGTTCGCAGCCTGAACCTCGAACCCTTCTGCTCTCCTCACCTAATTTCCCTTTCACGTCAGTCAATCGTATAAAGTGTATTAACGTTTGGAGCATTTGTTCTTTGTTGCACAGAGTTAGGGTCCAGCTTTGATGAGTGAAAGTTTAGGATTGTTAGCAACTTTGGTCTTACCCCAATATGACCGTCGGAGGGGCTCGTCTTCTTCTATGCATCAGAACTGAATCATTGTTGTGGTGACGGTTTAATGTCCTCGGGATTCCCGTATGCTTGTTTGACATTCTCCTAAGGACCATTTTTGGTCCGAGGACACCACAAGGGTTACAGCTGTCTGTGAAGGTTCTCAGTCATCCAGGTCATCATAGTCTAAGGAGCTTGGAAAGAAAAGCGTCTTCTTTAAGTTGCTTGAAGACGTTTCACCTCTCATCTGAGAAGCTTCTTCAGTTCTTAGAGTCAAATGGTGGAGAGTCCCAGATTTAAACCCAGTAGAAGTATCCCCCCCAAGAGGGACAAAGGACCCCCTGATGATCCTCTACCTAATCACATGAGCCAAGGTTTCACACCTTGGCTCATGTGATTTGGTAGAGGATGCTGTTTTCTTCATGGAGAAATGCCAAACATCCTCCCAAAGACATTTGGATGGATGACGTCTTAACGTTCCTTTGTCTCCTCCAGTCCTGGAGATCCTGCAGCTGGTGAAGAAGCGGGACCTGCTCCTGGCCGACACCCACATCCTGGAGCTGGAGCAGGAGTGCAAATGGCGAGCTGCCGCGATGCAGCCCGAGGACGCGACGAGCCCGAGCGTCAAAGATGGCGGGCGGAGGAAGGCGAAGGATGTGGAGCTGCTGTACGAGGAGCTGCAGAAGGAGCTGTGGGCCGTGGTCAGGGAGTCCCTGAAGTCTCCGACAGCCGGGCCCAACCTGGGTCTGGTGGTCCAGGTGAGGGAACTCTTCTGTCGCCATGGCAACTGATGAAGAACACAAGAATATTCGAGTTACGTCAAAGTGCTCTCGCTCTAACAGGTGCTGCAGCAGGAGGAGCAAGTTGACAAAGACTGGGAAGTCAGCGAGGGAGCTGCCCCAGGAGGCCCGAGGCCTCGCCGCCTGAAGCAGAGGTGGAAGGAGGCAGTGGAGGAGGCGGCTGACGACTCTCTGCCTCAGACCGCCGAGTTCACAGCCGGAGAACTGAACAAGTACCTGGACCGGCTCCGAACCCGGGTGGTGGAAGACCTGGGGGCCGCCAAGAGGAACGCGGTGTCCATCTATCCTGAAGAGTACCAGCCCTTCCAGGTGAGTCAACACCTGGACACAAATACACAAATGCTGACCTAATGGAATCGATGTTTGCAGCCTGTAAACAGTCCAAGCACTCTAACGTCTGACCTTTTGACCTCTCAGGTGTACGTACAGAGCTACCACCAGGCGGTTGCACGGCGACTGAAGACCATCACTGACAACCAGCTGCAGATCACAGACATCTACTCCCTGCTGGACTGGCTGCACAACATGTACAACAGGTACGCACATGTTTCAGGTTTGAACCGTTTACACAGGACAAACAGACGAACCTGAAACCAGAGTGACCCTCGATTGGTTTTGTCCCTCAAGTTTGCTTGAAATTCAGTGTTGAAGTTTCATTAATGACCTGCAAGAACAAATAAACCCAAAGACAGTGACATAAAAGCTGCAGATGTGATGGAGCATCAGGTTTAGATACACATGAGTCTGTGTGGCTTAGGTTGCTCATGTGTGCGTGTGTGTGTCTGTGTGTGTCTGTGTGTGTGTGTTTGTTTCAGGGATGTTCTGGGGACTGTATGCATAACAAGTCCATTCAACCACTCTGAGCTCAGTCCTCTGCTGCCGTCAGAGACCGTGGACAGACTGGAGCTCGACTGTCTTAACTCGGTCCGGGTGAGAGAGAGACACATATTCTCACCTACCTTACTAACAGTGGCCCGTATAACCAGGCTGACCAAGCAGGGACCTCTGTTTTGTACACACTTCTAAAAAAGTAGCATGATGTCAGTGCTTTGTCAGTGATTTGTTGCCCGGTTCTTCCCTGCGCAGGCTAAAGTGACCACAGAGCTGAGTCAGGTCCTGGACGACGAGGAGAAGAGATGGATGGAGACGCTGCAGATCGAGGAGTACCAGATCACTCTGGCCAAGACGGTCATAGAGGTAACCCCCAACCTGCTGCCCCCGCACGCACCTTCGTCACTATGGCTACTGCACACACTCCGTGAATGAGTCTGTGCACCGCCGTGAAAAGCGTTTCCTGTCTGTTTAAATACAGGATATAATCAGAGTGAAGTGTTACATAAAGGTCTATTCCGCTGCATTTCGTACGCTGATTGTTTTCTGGGTTTGTCCTTCAACTGCAGCCAAAGTCAACATCAAACATTTCCTCATCTCTCTCTCTCTGTCACACACACACACACACACACACACACACACACACACACACACACACACACACACACACACAGACACTCTTTCATTCAAATTTGCACTGAAAGCAGCTGCTGCCCTCTAGTGGCTGAAGCAGGTGTAGCTTAAAGGTGCACATCAGTCACCAAATCAAATCATTTCTGTCTGCCGTTCACCCGAGTATGTCAAGTAAACGACGAAAGCTGTTTCTGACAAATAAAGTTGTTTTTAAAGGTTTGAGGTGTGTGACAATCGTACCGTCTGTATGTTCATCTGTGTTTTAGAGGCTGCAGACCGATCTGGAGCGTTCGGCCTCCATCAACAGAAGTCTAGGCTCCAGAGTGGCGCAGTGCAGCATCAACGGCCTCGCTGACTTCCTGTACAGGCACGTTCTTTTCAAAATAAATGTTTTTTTTAAGCTAGTCATTAGCTTCATAAAAAACAAACAAATAAATAACAGAAATAATAGCTGACATTAAAAAACAAACAATAATAAAACCACATGAACAACCTGATGAAATAGCAGTTAGCAAAGCAGATGTTTACAATAAAACATAACGCTCTAATTAATTTTCTAATCAAATTCTAATGTACATTTTTTTAATTGTAGGGTTGGCAGTAAAATCAAACACGAGTTCAAAATGATTCAGTCCCATTGTAATCCGTATGTAGTTAATAATTTACAAATGTTTCTCATGCTTGTTTCAATTGTTTTTGCTGATTATTAAGACATCAGCTACAGCAGTGCCATGGTTCTTTTAATACAGCAGGAAAGGACTCTTTGAATATCTGTGTGATCTGACTGATGAATGTGATCTAATGTAAACGTCCTTGAGCTGTAAGATGCTTTTGTTTAGCTTTTTTAGCTTTGAAAGACCAGATCATGATTCTGGCGTATTTGTTTTAGCTTCCAGCGGAAAGTTGAGATGTTCCATGAAGGGATGCAGGCCGGGATGTTCGGAGACCACCAGGATGGATACGTGTCAAGAACCATCGCCCTGGTCAACTGCTGCCCTCCATTCAGGTACAAACACAAGCACATATTAACTATAACATCATCACTGTGTGTGTGTGTGTGCACGCACATGCTTGTGTATGTACATGTTTACATATCTTTGTGAGGACCAATAGTCACTTATGGGGACAAAGTGCCCGTCCCCACAAGTTTGAAGGTATTTTCTTTCAAACTGTGGTTTTAGTGTCAAGGTTACAGTTATGATTATGGTTACGTTTAGGCTGAGGGTTAGGATTAGGCATTCATTTTTAGCAGCTGAATTTGAACTATGGCGGCATGTTCATGTAATATCAGTTTGTACCACCAGAGGGCGAAGTGGATAAGTGTAAGCTTTATTTAATGAGCCAAGTCATTAAGAGCACATTTCTAATTAAAAGGTTAAAGCAAAATAGTTTAAATAACAGCACCACACGCACTGATGAAACACTGCCCCCTGGTGGTGACAGTTACAGTTATTACGGAAAGTACCTTTAAGCTGTTTTAAAATGTAAGAGGACACGTTTCTGTCCTTTATCTGTGTTCTTGCATCCAGATACACTAAAGTTAAAATAACCTGATAAACACAGTGCAGTTAAAGGTGCAATAGTTCCCTCTGAAATGTTGTAAAGTATTGCTGGACCAAGCGCTCAGTTACCTGAGAATGATATAGAAATGAAATGCGAAGCACGTGCTGGATGTTATCGTTGTAGAGAATGATCAGTTTGCCTTTTTTGTTACACCAAACTTGAAATAAGGATATTTTACAGATCTAACCCTCTGTCGGCTCTTCAGAATCGGCGCCTTCATTTCCTTTATTGTTCCCAGATGGGTTCGTGGATCCACAGAGCTTTTTAACAGCTGATCCTTTGACCCATAACAATAATGATGGCTCTGTTCCAGCAATTATTGCAATGTCCCGTGGAAATGAACGAAGCTGTCGGTTCCACCCAGACACAGATTAACCTCAGAGGGTTTTCACATTTGATTCCAGGTGACCTCAGCCTTTATCTCCCTTTCAAGGACGCTAAACCAACATTTGGAGCCTAAATTTCTAGCTCAAAGGAACCTAACACAGTGTCCCAATGCTGAGGCAGTTCAACCAGCTTTTAATAATGAAAATAGAGTTGCTCACAAAGGAAAATAGTACAAACAGGACTGCTGGTGACGCCAGACTCGACCTACACTTACAAAACAGAGCTGTGAAAGATAAAGACGGTGAGCTTGTTGGGGTCTGCCCCATCATGCTCCACCATCTCTGGGCTTTTATTTGTGTGGCGAAACTTTAGCAGCCAATCTGCAAGTGAGAGAATGAGTTAATGAGGGTGAAATACAAACACAAGAAGATGATGACTGGACCGACTGGCTGGGTCGCACACTACAAAGCCAAACAATGAAAGGCCTGTTGATTCGCTATGTGCAGGTTTTATGTTCCAGTGACCCCGCCCCCCCTCCCTGAGCCTGGCTCTGCCGGAGGTTTCTTCCTGTTAAAAGGGAGTTTTTCCTTCCCACTGTCGCCAAAGCACTTGTTCATAGGGGGCCGTCTGATCGTTGGAGTTTTGTGTATTATTGTTTCTTGACCTTACAAAAGAAAGCACCCTGAGATGAGTGTTGTTGTGATTTGGTGCAAAACGAATACATTTGAATTGCATTAAACTGAATTAGTTTATATGTCTTTGCGTGTGCGTGCAGAGGTTTCGTGCAGCGCTGCGCCCAGTGTGATCCGTCAGTTAGCGAGGACTCTCTACGTCGAGCCAACAAGTCTCTGGATCACATCATCCAGCAGGGAGTGAAAGTGCTGTCTGACCGGCTCTACCTGCACATCAGGGTAACACACACACACAGAACACACACACACACACACACACACACACACACACACACACACACACACACACACAGAGAACGCAGAAACTCGGCCACTCTGAGATGGTCCTTGATTTGCACCTTCGTCCAGACAAAAACCTCACATTTTTTTGAGTTTTTAAAATCCAGCTTCAATTAAGAGTCAGAGCTGTAATAAAACACTTGTGTCATATTTTGCCTACAAAGCGTTAGCATTCTGCTGACTGGAAACGAGCGCCATCGAGCCAGGATGGTTAGATGTTAGGAGTTAAACCCCAGCAGAAGCTTCCACGTAGGGCTGGGCCATATCATACCGTTCACGGTAATACCGGTACAATGTTGGGCAACGATAAGAAAAGGAAATATGGCGATAGAATATGGGTAAAATGCGCATGTGCAGTGCCTTTGTTTTCATACGCACATGGCGGAAAAATCATGGCGGCGACGCAGAATGGGGAGGGCGAAAGCGGATCGTTGAATGAAACCAGAACTGGTTTGTAAAAATGCTGCAGCTTCAGTGGTGGAACTGGTTTAGCTTTCGTCCGTCAGATACACAACAAAGCACTATTTTTGGTAGAGCATGCTAGCGGGCCGTCGTTATTACCGTGTTGTTTGGAAAATACGGCGCACTTAAAATCAATCCTTTGATTTTTCTGAAAGTCGACAGAGGCCCTTATAATCCCGTGTGCCTTATGTATGAACTCTGGTTGTGTTTACTGACCTCGAAACGACTTTATGTACACGGCGCTCGAAAATCTGTCAAATGTTTCAGGACGACTTTGCTAAGCTACGAAGCCGCACCGCTTGATGGATTGTCGGAGCATTACGGCTATCGTAGGCGGAGCCTCGCGGAGTGATACGTACTGTGCTTCAACATAATATTACCGTATTGTGTGTGTATAACCTCTGTTTAAGTGTTGTGGATATTATACATGGTTATGCTGAGGATATGTCGGCCAGTTTCCACTGGAAACGCCTTTTGGTTAAACTGTCAGCGAGGAATTTGCATTTGCACTGTTACATTTTTATATAACTTTAATGCACATAAAAAACAGCTGCTTGTTTAAGTGAAAATACGTTGATGTTTTTTTTGTTGCACTAATAAAGTTGTGGAGTTGTAAAGTATTTTGTCTAGTGTCAATTATATCGTCAGTTACATATATTTTGAAATGCATATCGTGATAAATATTTTGCTCATATCGCCCTGCTCTACTTCCACGTGTGGAGAAGAAGCAGCTGGTTGTGGTGGTTGAGGGAACGCTATCAGGAGGCTGCTGCTCACTTCATGCCCCAAACCAAAATTGCGGATGCCATAAAGTGGTTCATAGTGCTGTGAAGTTCCTAACGCTCACAGAATGGAAAAATCGTGAGAGCGCCCCCTATGGGACAGAAGCACACTGAGTTTACCGTCTCTGTATTGCACTGAGGCAGTTTTGATGAAGCTTTTTAATTCAGTTTGTTTTTTAAACTTCACATATTTTGGATTATTCTTGCAACAAATTGCAAGTTTCTTTTTTTTAAGGTTATTAATAGTTTTGTGCTGTACAAAGATGTGTCCCTGTGTAAATGCATTTGGTATTAATGCTAACTTATGCAGCAAGAGAGAAAACATCTGCTATGAAACTTAGCTGACCTGAAAACGCTGCAGGGCTCCTCTCATCTGCACTTCTCCCCACTTTGTGTCTTCGTTCAGCCGTTTTTCGAGCGCCTGGTGAAGAGGAAGTGGCTGACCAACACGGAGCCGTATGAGCAGATCGAGGCTCTCATCAAAGAGGCGTTCAAGAAATACAGCAAGATGGACAGTCCTCCGTATCAGGTACACACATCCAAAACAAGTAAGTGGACGGTTGATGCTGGAGCTGCTGCTCATGTTCTCCACCTCTCTCCCAGCTGCTGGTGTCGGAGATCCACCGCCGAGTGGTGACGGAGTACCTCCGCTCAGTCATGAGAGGCAGAATCATCTGCACCTCCATGAAGATGAGGAAGAGGATGGCTGGTCGGCTTAGAGATGAAGGCAACCAGATCAAAGTCCTCTTCAAAGACCTGGTGAGTTCTGGAGGTCAGAAGTCACCGGCTAAAAAACTAAACAGATAAAAGGTGCCGTGTAAGAGAAATGTGCAGAATCTCGAGGGGCTCCGATCTGAGCTTTTAGTGGATTTTAGTTTTAGTTTTTGAGGAATAGATCGATGTTTCAGTTACGTCGTCAGCTAAAAGCAGAAAAAGTCAAATGAACCCAAACCTAACAACGTAACCTAACGGGGTCTTCCTCTTCTTTGACTCTTCACAAACGTTTTTTACACCTCTGTCCGTCTGTTAGGAGTCGTCCTCCGGTTGGCTGGACAGCGCTCTGTGTCACATCTCTGAGATCATCCAGCTGGAGGACCTCCCCTCCATCCAGATGGAGGTCGGAGTTCTGGTCCGAGAGTTTCCAGACATCAGGTAACATCGCCTTGGCCAAATGCTGGAAATCTTCTTCTGCTTCTTGGTCTTGTTACACCTACTCTGTTCTTTTTCTTCCTGTTCTTCTGATTCTTACTGACAGCTTACAGATCCTTGGTGCTCATAAAATTGAAACTGTTAATTGTTATAAATACTAAGGACTCTGGCTGGATGCTAGACTCACTTTTAAAAAGCCCACATGGAAACGTTTCTAGAAAATGAAAGACAAAAATGGTGATTTTATACAATTTCTCTAAGTCTTAAGATAATCCTGCAGCTTCAGGAACATGTGCTTTCTAAACGTGGACCACATCAAACACAGAAACACGCCTCTTCTTCACTCCTCCTTCTCTCTCCTCCAGGAAGAAGCACGTGTCAGCCATTTTGAACATCAGAGGGATGACTCGGCAGGCAGAGCGTCAGGAGATCCTCAACATCGTCAAAGACATCGAGACCAGTGACAGCGGCCCGGCGACGCTCTCCCGGGACCGCGCCCTCTTCGCTGAGGTGCCAGTCACCTCTGAGGTCCACTGCCTGAACGTCGGCTTGAGCCGCATCGCCCTCACTGCCTCTTCCTGCTTCACCACGCTGCGACCGCGCAGACGCAAAACCCGAACGCCCGTCCAGGAAAACCCTGACGATGCTCTCTGAAGAGTCCTGCTTCAGTGGCTTTTATGACTTTATTAACACAGTTTAGTCATAACGATTTCCAAATCTCAGTGTGAGGATGTAGACGCAGTGTGTCTGTGAAGGTTCTCAGTCATCCAGGTCATCGTAGTCAAAGGAGCTTGCAAAGCGCATCGCACAACATCTTTCGAGGATGCCAATGTTCACATTTTGGACAGAGAGGACAGATGGTTTGAAAGAGGAGTGAAAGAAGCATCTATGTCCACTGTGAGCGACCATCTTTGAACAGAGGCGGGGGTTTACGACACCAACTCTCTGCCATCTATAATCCAGTTTTGAGTTCCCTCCCCAGACGCCTTAACGCCCACTCACATCCTGGGCCATCTGACCTCAGGAATTCGCATGATAAGGTGGGGCCAGGTTTCACAATGAACACACCCGAAACTCTGGCTGATTGGGACCCACACCCAGTTTCACACCTTGGCTCAGGCGATTAGAGGATCATCAGGGGGTCCTTTTGTCCCTCTGTGGGGGGATACTCCCACTAGGTTTATATCTGGGACTCTCCACCATTTGACCTTAGAACTGAAGAAGCTTCTCGGATGAGAGGTGAAACGTCTTCAAGCAACTTAAAGAAGTCCAGACGCTTTTCTTTGCAAGCTCCTTTGACGATGTAGACGCAGACACTGACAGGATTTAAAATACGAACGTGTCGCAGCATTTTTACCACGTGGCCTCACAGCTGTGCCACTGTGACTGATTTAGACCATCAGAAATCAAAGTTTCTATTCTCTTGTGTTTAAGAAGCAAAGGGAGGAAGATTATGGACTCTACTGTGAGATCAGCTTTTAAATCGCTTTGACTTATTTACTTTTTACCTTTGAGGGATCCTGCTGAGAGGAAGCCTGAACAGAAATCGCTGCTGGATGAGGAGGGATGATGGCGAGCTGAGGAGAAACTGGACTGAAAACGAGGCGGTGGATTGGATGTCTGCATTTGATGATGACCCAGTGACTGAGTTAGGACAGGAAATTATTTCTTTGATTGGCTGTTTTTCACGGTTTCCTGCAGGAACACAGAGGTGAGGAAGCCGGGTCTGTGCGGACAGGAAGGTTCAGTTCGGACCATCAGGACTGCTGAGGTGTCCTGTTACTTTCTGCACAGACTGGAAGCAGCAGCTCAGACTGAATGTGGATGGGCTGGGACCTTGTTAGAAATATGAGTCTGGGTCTGAACCCCAGAACATGGAGAACATTCCTGACATGAGCATCTTAGTTTTGTTGCACATGACGAAAGAGAGTTTGAATCACAGGTACTAGATGATGATCTGAGTCTCTGTCGCGCTGACTGTATTTAAAGCAGTGATTCGAGTCAAAGCTTTGTGGTGTGATGACGTTTATATTGTGTCTTATTCTTTATTTGATTCATGCTAAGATGTGGGGAAATCAGAGGGCTCACTCTGGTGAACTCTTAGGGGCTAAACCTTTCATATATTAATTGTTGTACTCTTCCTTCCATTGCAGCGTTTTGGTCTTACAGCAGGAAGTCCATTATTCCATAACTGTTCATCTCCTCTTTTATTGCATTCCCATTTCTCAGCTGAGATACGTTTTAGATTAGAACCGCTTTTCTCTTCTGCTCTTGTAAATGTGGATGTATGTAATGAATCTTTCTGTACAGAGATCAGTTTAAATAACAATAAAACCGATCAGATCATTCACTGCTGTTTCATTTCAAAGAAAGAGAGACGGGGCATCTTTTGAGGGAGCCACTCCATCTGGAGCACCTTGGGACCAGATGGAGTCCTCAGATGCTCCATCTGAGGACTCCATCTGGTGACATCATTGTTCACACCACCTCCCCTGATCTGAATCTGAATGGCAGTCTGTTACTGGACAAACACGACAGAACCCAGAGGTTCTGTTCTGGATTAATCCCAACAACATTTATCTCAAGGTGCCTTAAGGTAAAGAGCCTACAATAATACAGATGAGGCCGGGCCGGGCCGATGACTGTACCAGTGTGGGGTCTGACAATGGGTCCAAGGGTTTTATACCAATACCTGACGACAGTCGGAGTGCTGTTTCCTAGCCTGGGGAGGTTTGTGCATCCCACAACCTTCACTGACCCACTACCAAACCAGGTACTGTTCTCCATGGCTTCTCCAGACCCTTTCACATCTGTCACATGTGCTCAGAGCGAATCTGCTCTCATCTGTTGGAAATGTTTTTACTGGACTCTCTGCAGGCCTATGAAAAACATCGGTGATGATTCAGCTGCTCGTACAGCTTAGTTTGGATTTACTTTGAATCTAGGCTGCCTGCGACCGCTTTATTTCTGCTGACCAATTCACTATGGAATAATGATGTTATTGCTGTCATTGGACCAAACACAGCACATAACCGTCAAAGTTACAGAACGTGTATAAGTTACAGTAAAAAACAATATGTGAGACAGAGCACGTTGGTTACTATAATAACTCTAGTTCTCTAGAGAAACAGTGATCGATGAGATTCAGGCAGAGCACGATGACGTTTTATAAAGTCCACAAAGCTCTAGTAGAAAAACCTGAGAGTATTTTGAATACCAGCCTCCTTTCTGATGTCTGACAGTAAAACAAAGACGGAGTGAAAGTTCGATGCAGTTTATTGAAGCGTTGTCCATCCACATAGAGTAAAATATGTCACAAGTGTTAGTGAGGCGTTTCAGTCTACAGAGAATAAAAATACCAGCGACAGATTTTAATACCATAAGAACATAATCAAGACACAGTGACTGCCCCGCCTCTTCATCCTCGCAAAGACTCATGGGAACTGTAGTTAAATCTTGGCTTTGGTCCAGATTTAAATGACTCAAACATTACAGTGAGTTTTATCTCTGAAATAACGATTCGCCTAAAAAGACGAGAAAACGTCGTCCTTTAACAGTTTAATGAAGGAGGTCAGCTGTGGCTGAAATCAGTCACGTGATCTTTGGCATTTAACTTTGGTGGAGAATGTGGGCGGGGCTTCAGGGTGTCAGGGTTTACAAAATGAAATAAAAATCTGTATGATTTTAGCATCAAATAGCGTCAACATTAATTTCAAGCTAAATAAATACTCTGAGGTTTACAGTAAAAATATAAAACTGTGACATTCAAACATATTTACAAATCATCACAAAGAAAACACTGAGCCAGACCGACGACCCAAACAAAGAAACCGAACCCAAGTTAGAAAGTCTCCACTGTAGATTTGACCAAAAACGAAGTAAATATAAATGCATGACAGTCATTTTTGGTTTAATTCTCATCAAGGCATTTATCAGTAACACAAAGAAATGCTAACCACTGATTAAAAACCAGCATCACGGGACGAATGTGCAACATAAAAACAACACAAGCCTTTCCCAGGCCTGTGCCAGGAGCACCATTCACGGCTTACAGAGGCTTAAGCCTGTGTTTGGGGGCTACAAAGGTGCTTTACTTCTTATTCAGGTACATCATTATGGTAAGTTGTGCAGCAGAGCATGATCGAGAAGAAATCAGTGCATCCCAGAGATCCCTCAGAGCTCAGTGTGCAGGGGAAAAGACGAGCAGTCGACTTTGTAAAGACAGCTTAACGTCTTTGTCTTTGAAACACTAAGAAACATGTTGCAGGAGAAACTTTATCAGCAAAGCTTTGTCTTCCAGAATGAGTAATAAAACTATTTAATATATATATTTAGTGTTTGCTGTTTGAATGATGGTGCTGATCTCCATCTATCACATTCACTATGTAGCTTTCAGTTCGTGTTGTGTGGAGAACTTGTTCATACTTTTCTTATATTACATTTTTGCGTTTGTTGGAAAATCAGCCGCTCTGCTGCCAGTCGTCTGTCCTGGTTTCTGATTGGTGCACGTATTGAGCTGATGACCACCTTCGTCTGACCTCTTAGCTTGAATGAAGCTAAAGCTCAAACAAAGACGATGAGGAAAAGAGATCTCGGGTATGCTGACCCGGGCTGCCGGTCCTGGTTTAGTCTGGCAGTGTGACACATCTTTAGTGTTTAAATGAGCCACGAGCTGAAAACTCAAACACATGATTAACAAACATGGAGATGATGGAGAAGCTCCAAAAACACGTTTCAAGGTTTATTCTCAGATATATTCACAGCTTCTCACACTATTCTTCCTCTACTTATTTACAAAATACTGACTGACCAATGACACGGAGTCACTGCCTCGCAGCTGACCAATCAGAGTGATTACAAGCTCAGTCATAATGTCTCTCAGCAGACCGACGAAAAGGCTTTCCAGGCAGTCCTGACCGGGCTGTGGAGGGGCTGGAGGCGGGGCTAAAGTTGTTTGTTTGTCATTGGGCTCTGATGAGGAGAGAACGTCATCCTGGCCAGTCAGCTGTTACAGGATGTACCATCAGCCCTGATGCAACAGCAACGTAGCATATTAACTCTGTAACTTAGATCCTGATGCTTTATTTTGTTTTTGCAATAATAGAATTATAATAAATACATGAAACCAGTTTCAATCAAATTTACAAGAGGAGGGACAAACTGTTACAGATCAAAGTGGGGTTGAACATGTTTGTGTGGTGGACATTGGTGTTCAGTAGGTGGATGAAGGCTCACAAAGAGGATGATGATGACGACATGTAGAGGAGCTCAGAGCATCTGAGACCACTTCAAAGACTCATCCCAAAAACAAGGTCACGTGGCTTTACAGACGGTTGCTTAGATTGGGTCTTCATTACAAATTTAGTAACGTTTCAAACAAAATTCCGTCGCAGATCCAAACTTCAGGTACGGATGACGCACGTAAAAGAAACGCAGAATGTAACATCAGGATGCTGGAAGTAACAGGAAGTTACAGGAAGTGACAGGAACGATTACGAGTACTGCAACGATTCACCGAGTTAAGTCTTTGACATATGACGCCCATATAGGCCTCAGTTTTAAAAACACCGATAACACGAAGCACTGATCAGGAAACTCTGACGTGAAGAAAACAAACTTTAGCTTCGACACACACCACCGATTTCTTTTTAACTGATACATGTTTGAACCACACAGCCTGTTTCACACTGAAGGTACCTGCAGCAAACAGGGGTGAGTCGAAGGGGGGGCGCGGGGTGTACCAGACCATATTAACTTCAAGGCTTTGCAACTTTTTTCAGGTTTAAAGTGAAAATAAAACATTATATTCATTCATAATATTAAAATTATACAAATAACAGCTTTTTCACAAGTAAATAAAAATGTGTGTGCAGGGCTGGACTGCTGGCCCACCGGGCACTTTCCTGGTGGACCAACCTGATTAAAACCTAGAAATATAGATTCTGATTATAGACCACAGTAATCACAGCCACCCGGATCAGAAATGCCAGTCCAGGCCCCGTGTGGACCAGTAAAGCTCTGAGCCACTGAGCCGAGGGGTTGGACAGGAAACCATTATTAATATTAATTAACGTCTATGCCAACGTCTTGTTTTCAGCAGCACAAACTTCAGGATGCTTTTCTTCAGTGTCATTCACTCACAAACATAGACTCACACCAGCTCTACCTCATGCAAGCTTTCTAACACTGTCCGAGCTCTTTTTGCTTCCTACAGCCGTCCAACGAGACAGAGCAGATTTGTTTATGCCTTAGTTTAGATTACATATGTCTTTATTTATTTTACTTTGACCTTTGACTGGACTTGAGATTATTTATATATTTTTGCATTTAAGAAGATGTTTTCTTTATAACAAATTTTAATATGGCACATAATTACAATCAAAAGTTGTTTTGGGATTTTTGACAGATGTTGTATGCAGTTAAACTTTAGTAAAGTAAAACCTGTTAGCAGTTCATTCTGTTTTTTTAATGAGCAATGTTTATTATTATCATCATATAGCTGCAGCCCTAGAAATGAATATGTGAAAATCAAAAGAAGTGGGGTTTATATCTTTTTTATGAACATATAGATTGGTAACCAGTTGTGATGATGAATTGTTAAATGAGTATTAAAAACTAATTATTAGGACTATTAAAAATCTGTTTACCAACATATTATTCTTTTAACGCGTAGTCTAATTCCTCAAGAACGCACAGAACCTACTGAAATTGATTCCAACCATCTTTCCATTTCCTCGGGTTCTAGTCCAGCTCTGTTTGCGTCCATGTGAAACAGGATGCTCTAAAGTCTGCTCTATGAAAGTGAAACATTTAAATTATTGTGGCTTTAAAACTACAAACACGTGAAGGTATTCTTTGTGATCAGTAAAAGTCGCAGCAATCTTTCTACAGCAAGCAAAAAAACAAAAAATAAATCCATCAAATTCAATTCAGTTCAGCTTTATTTATATAGACATGGGATGACAGATATATACAGGATATTTCTAACTTTAGAGATGTTGCACAAATGGAAGAAAGCAGTCTTACATATTAGTTTAATATGTGCGTTGAAGGACATGTCCTGGTCAAAAATGACTCCAAGGTTCCTCACAGTGTTACTGGAGGCCAAGGTAATGCCATCCAGAGTAAGAATCTGCTTAGATACCATATTTCTAAGATTTTCAGGGCCGAGTACAATAACCTCAGTTTGATCTGAATTAAGAAGCAGAAAGTTAGCGGCCATCCAGGTCTTTATGTCTTTAAGACATTCCTGCAGTTTAACTCATTGGTGTGTGTTATCTGGCTTCATGGACAGATAGAGCTGGGTGTCATCTGCATAGCAGTGTAAATGTATGCTATGTCTTCTAATGATGCTGCCTAAGGGAAGCATGTATAATGTAAACAGAACTGGTCCTAGCACTGAACCCTGTGGAACTCCATAATTAACCTCAGTGTGTGAAGAGGACTCTCCATTTACATGCACAAACTGGAGTCTATTAGATAGATATGATACAAACCACTGCAGTGCAGTACCTGTAATACCTACAGCATGTTCTAATCGCTCTAATAGGATATTATGGTCGACAGTATCGAACGCTGCACTGAGGTCTAGCAGGACAAGCACAGAGATGAGTCCACTGTCAGAGGCCATAAGAAGATCATTTGTAACCTTCACTAAAGCTGTTTCTGTGCTGTGATGAGCTCTGAAACCTGACTGAAACTCTTCAAATAAACCATTCCTCTGCAGATGATCTGTTAGCTGTTTGACAACTACTCTTTCAAGGATGTTTGATATGAAAGGAAGGTTGGAGATTGGCCTATAATTAGCTAAGACTGCTGGGTCTAGAGATGCTTTTTGAGTAAAGGTTTAAAGCTGTGACCCTAAAAGGCCTGTAGACCATAACAGCAAACATAGAGTTGTTCTTATTTTCTTCAATCAGTGATGAATAGTAAGATGTTCAAGCTCTATGGAGGGCTTTCTTATAAAGCAGCAAACTATTTCTCCAGGCTAAACGATGATCTTCTAAATCAGAGTTATACCAGGGAGTCAAGCACTATGAATGAGATAATCATCTCTGTAGGAGCAGAGTTTCTTTAACTGCTCTATGTCGTGTTGAAGATAAGAGCAGAGGAATCACTTCCTCAATCTTAGTTACAGCTGATCACAGCCTGCACACAACAGAGCCGACAGCTCTACAGCCCCCTGCTGAATTCCACCTTAACCCCCGACTACGTTCATTTCTCTGGCAAACTCGCTGAGATAGAGTGTAAGCAACAGCACATGGCTTTTTCATTCGCTCCGTTTCCCCCTGACTGTGTTTCTTTGTATCTGTGTGTGTATTAGTATTATAATCATGCTACTGTGGCAGCTGAAGCTTCGCTTAGCGCTGCACAAAGTCAGGCAGAGCTGCAGTCTGACTTTTACAAACACTTGGGATAGAAATGTGGCTCATTCTGATTCGCTGTCATTTCCCAGTCTGTAGTTCACAGGAATTTTTCGATTTTTTGTTTTTAATTATATTTATGGCAAACACCTAAAATGACTCAAAAAGAATTATTACAGAAAGACTAGATTGTTTCGGTTAATTGGTTACTTCCATCCCTGAGTAATGCTGAACTGTAACAACCACAGAAAAGACAATAAAAAAGAAAACATGAAAGGTTTTAGAGGCTCTTAGACTGTTAGCTATGTACATTAAATATTAATATCAGTCACTTATATTTATAACATTTCAAGCAGCTAAAACAGCTCGTTTACAGTACGTGTGAGATAGAAAAGGATTATTTTGAACTGTCTTTCATACAAAGTTACTCTCGCGGAGCCCAAGAACACACACGGAGCTGCAGATAAAGCCACCTCTGAATTAATTAAAGGAAACTAAATCACATGTGATATCATATAAAAACTGGATAATATGCTGCGTACCCAACCCTGTTACACACCGGAATAAAAACACATCATTCCAAGCACGAACCTCGGAAAGTGACCTGCTGTAAAACACAGCTATGTGCTGCAGATTGGATGTTAAGTATATTACGAGACTATTTAATCCAAAAGAAAGTCTGTTTATCATCTGCACGGAGAAGGACTCACTAACCTCACGAGCTGACGTAAGTAGCCTGAATGTCCGTCGCTGCCGTTTTTACAAAGAAATATGAATATTTACAGTTTCCAAATTCGAGTGACAGATGAAAGAGGCACACGTGTCAGGAAGGGCATCCGAACCCCAATGTGCGGCGCTTTCCTGTGAAGTCATGTTTTTAAAGTATTTTTTGGAATAGTTAGGCAGATTTCTTTATGTTAAAGTAGTTTCATTAATAACCCACCTACTGATGAATGTAATGATGCGAGTGCTGAGCTGATGCAGATCAGGACTGATTGATTATCAGCCGAGCAGCTGACTGACTGTAAGACGACGGTCTCTCCTCACAGAGACAAACACACTAGTCCTGCCGCTTCGATGGAGCCGAAGCACATCCTCACTCGCTCCCTCCTGCCTCGTAAAGTTGGAGGAAGTGATGCGTCCTCTCGATTTCCTTGAGAAAGATGTGGAGATGAAGCATCTCTTCTCTGTCTCACACAGGTGGAGGTGGCAGCCCTCCCGCTCACAGCCTCATGCAGACTTTGCACTTTGCAATGCTCCTCCTCTGCTCTTGGTCATTGGTCAGCATCGCCGGGTCGGTCAGGGTGGTCAGCCAGAAACTGTACATGTTGGCGAAGAAGTGGCAGGTTCCACGAGGCCCCTGACACTCCACGAACGGCTGGGCCTTGTATGCTTTCAGACAGCTACCTGATGATGTCAGAGGCTGGCCGCCACCTTCATCACCTGCACCTGTATGCTATTGGACAAGGGGAAATTACATCATCATCTGGACAGAGCTCACATTTCAGATGATTGTGGTATTATTACGACTGCTAAGTTTAGTCTAAATTTCAGCGAAGTTTAAGAGTTTAACTCTGGTTTACATAAGTTCAGTTTAATGTAGCTTAGACTTAGGTTTTAGTCTACACAGTAGCACCAGTAACAGCAGTAGCAACATAGTTTAATAATCTGGCATCACTGCAGTACTCACCATGACGAAGGAGTATCCGTCCCACAGTTCTGTCCAGTTTTCGGGACACTCCACAGACTGTCTGGACTGGCTGTGCACTGCGATGGGTAAGGATGGGGCTTCACACACCACACAGCGGCTGATGTAGTTTTGGATGCTGGGTCCACTCACGTGTTCACGTGGGACAGGCTCCATCGTCGTTAGCCAATAGGATTTATCATTACGACTGGCGTAAGAGCAGGTACGCTTGTTACATGGAGCGAAGGGCAAGGTGGAAAAGACACGCATGCACGACCCCGGCTGACCTGGAAATACACGCAACACATTTCAATTATTCCCAAACACATCCAGCAGAGAAACAAATCCGGTCGTTAAGTCTGACGTCACTAGCCGTGTCTGGGCCTAAACTCCGCTGCAGGTCCATATATCAAACGATCACTATGGCATTACTGAGAGTTGAAAAACTGTCTAAAGTCTTTCATCTTTAATAAAATGATCAGCGTTCTGCTCTACCAGGTGTAACAACTGAGTTTAACATCCAGGCATCCATAAAAACGGAATTTATGACATTTAACGGAGTTAGAAGTTAGCAGGAAGTTAGCTCGCTAGCTTCTATCTAAATACAATATAGCCAGTCCTGACTGCGGGGTTTTGGAAACAAATTCAAACGTACAGCTCTGTTATCACTTCCAACATAAATGAAGACAGAAAACTAAACAGCAGTGACGTTTGTAGGGTTACTGAAGTTTGGCTAGCTGGTATATAATGATGTGCTACGTGACCGCTAGCGACACAGCTATGTTAGCATAATATAAACAAGTTAACCTTTTTTCCACTCGATAAAAGTTAACGTGAGTGTTCTCGGTGGTCAGGAACAAATGTAATCGCATGGCAGGATGCTGTAAAAGGACCAAACTTCAGCCAGGAGAACAACTGAGATAATCCATCCACAATACGAGGTTAGTCATTCATATACTGCTGCATGGGCTGGGCTGTAGTTACATCCTAAGGTTTTAAAAACTGAGCTTAAATAAATGATTAGCGGTAATAAAAGCCGAGGGAGGTCAACAGTGATCACTGACTGTTTTAGGAGCTTTTTAAATAGATTAAATAGAAGATTAAATAGAAGAAAATACAAAACATTAAACATGTTAACAACAGAAAAGCCATATTAAACGCAGACTACTTTAGGCCCGGAAGTAGGATTCGTCATGTCATCACTTAACGACCGGATTGTGAGCGTCCAGCTATCAGGTAATCAAGAGGAGATTCTGGCCGATCGCTGAACCTCAGATTCTGGAGAACTGATATAGATCAGAGCGGTTCTTTGAGCCATCCCACATCGGTGTCGTGGACTTGGCTTTAACAAGCAGATTATGAAGAATAGGAACCTCAGAGAGCCTCAGAGGAAGGAGACCCAGGGCAGATCCAGTATACCTCTGAGACCACAGACATCTTTGGGAGATGGTGGTTGATCTGAACAAGGAGACCTCTGACTGTTGTTGACATTTGACCTTCACAAAACTTTCAGCCGTTTGTTGGCAGGTATATCTATTGTGGAGATTATCACAGTGTGGATAAGTGGAATTACTGGAATTCTTAGCTAACGATATCTATAACATGAGTTAGCATGGGATTCGTTAGCATGTGGTTAAAGTGTGTGTGGACGATATAGATGTTAGGCATGTAAAGCTATAGCTTTGTAATTCTATATATCCCATTAGACCTCGAAACACATGATCTTCAAGGACAAGCTAAAGGACAAAACTTAGAGGAGAAAGCTCTGGACTATCTTTCTGCCTGACGAAGGAGATGTTGATGTCCCAACATGTGACAACAAAACACCCACTTAAACTCTATTTTTGGAAGTTGTTTCACACTTATTTTTAAATCTTAATAAACCAATGTGATCTTAGGAACAAATTAATTCCAAACTAATGCAACATATTTGGTTCAAATGGCCTCGATAAAGTTAAGCTGGTGTTCATTCCCTTATCCTGGTCTAATGAGATGTTTGAGGGTTTGTGACCTGGTGGAGGAGAAACTGTTTACTGGGCCAAAGGTGAGTCACAAGAAAGTAACGCCTAGGAACGTCCTGCACTGAGCGGTTTTGGAATAAGAGTTTGCTTTGGGATTTATAAATATGTACTTACCCAAGTCCTGAGTGTGTGCCCGCTCCTGGCCTTCCAGATACAGCAGACTGAATCCTTCCCACAGGGTGTTCATGTTGCCTGGACACCTGGGAGTGTTTGCACTTTGACTGTGCACCACCAACAAGCCCAAGTTCAGTTCTTTGGTTGGTCCGTGAGAACCCTTTTCACCTTCTGGACCACAGTTACCTACGACCCAAAGACCATAACAGTAAGTGATGTTACAAACACCCATGTCCACACTTTTGCTTTGTTGAGCCTATCTAGAAGCTACAACAGCTCTGTGGTGTTGTTGGCAGTCAAAGCAGATTTTAGCTGGTCTGGTTGGTTATGACAGTCCCAGTCCGAGTAGGTTCTCAGTCATCCAGGTGATGGCAGTTTAAGGAGCTTGGAAAGAAAGCTGGCCTTCGGGGCGTGGTTGTGGCGCTGAACTAGGCACACGTATTTTTGTGAGCTCCTGGCGATATTTTAGTAAGTTCCTGAAAACTGTCCTTTAACTGCGTGAACAGTGATAACTATTGCTTGTAACGAGTTATTATCGTATATCCGCGACATTATGCCGGCTAAGAAAGCACAAAATAAATCTAAGGCACACTCTTCTCTGAGTGAGGAAGACGACGTCTCTGATGCTAGCAGTCAACTCTGCAGGTGATGCTAGCCCTGGGAGTCTCCTGGACGTGAGTACTGGAATGGCCCATAACATGGATGTTATTCAAATACTCGACGGAATCAGAAATGACTTTTCCACAAAACTTGATGTGGTCCTGACAGCGATCCAAGATGTTAAAAGAGACGTGCAGGACTTTTCGGTGCGCATGGATGGGGCAGAGATGCGCATTAGCAGCGTGGAGGACGCCGTTAACTCAGAGAAAGGCAAGACAGATGCGCTAGTTAAACAAGTGGCTCTCCTCACGAACAAACTCGAGGACCTCGAAAATCGCTCTCGTCGTTCCGACCTACGACTAGTTAATGTGCCGGAGAAAATAGAAGGAAATGACGCGGTGGCTTTCCTAGAGAAGTGGCTCCCTGAAGCGCTGGGACCAGCAACATTCCCGAGACAACCTCTCATTGAAAGAGCTCACCGGTTGCCCGGCCGGACGCAACCCAATCGACCACCCTCACCGAGAGTCCTCATCGTGAAGTTTTTAAACTTCCAAGACAAAGTTCGGGTGATGCGGGCAGCTATGGCCAAAGGGAAAGTTATTTGCGGGGGTCAAGAGGTCATGTTCTTCCCGGATCTTTCTACAGATCCCCACCGACGGAGGAGGGGCTTTGACCGAGTGAAACAGCAGCTCAGGGCGATGAACATACGTTACGGATTAATTTACCCGGCGAAGCTACGAGTGTCATCTGGTGGACATACGCATGTCTTTGAGACCCCAGCAGATGCGGAAAAGTTCATCCAAGGTTTGCAGAATACAGAGGACTAGCAGATTATCTAATGGGAACTGTCGAATCCTTCACTATCTGCCCATAACAACTGTAGTTTGAAATTGTTGGATTTAATGGTCAATATCGCTCATCCTTGCTGTTGAATTTTTTGGGGAGAGTATTTTTTTTTTGTGTGTTTACTTCGGTTTACCGTTCCTTCGCTCTCCTCAGTTGTATTGGGCATTTTATTTATCCCTTATAGATAACTAGCCACGCCCACTCGTTGATTGGGCTTTCATTTGTGTCTTGGAGTGCTGGTTGTTCGACATACAGTCGGCTCTCCGGGATGAGAGTTATGCTACAAGAAAGTTTGTAATGATCGTTGTATACATACTTGTTCATGTAGGATATATATTTTCGTCAGGAGACGCAATTGTCCAGGTGGTTTGGTTTTGTTTGACCATAATGTCAGCTCGGTTTGGTCTAGCTGCTCCCTTGTTTACATTGGATCAGCGTGTGCACTTAACTGCACCCCAGGGTCAGGGGGAGGGCGGGGTAGGGCGAGGGGCTGTCCGGTTCAGGTTGACAGCTAAGGGGGTTCATTTATGGCAGATTTTGTGCTGTTTGTTTGTGTTTTTGTATTTTTCACAACGTGTTGCTTTTTACTGGTTTACTCCCAACACAACAGTTAGAGATACTGAAAGGTTTACCAACAACCAAATGAAGATACTATGTTGCACAATCTGTTGTATTAATAAGAATAGATGACTTCATATAAGAATTTTAAATTTACTTCTTGGAATGTGAGAGGAATGGTAAAAGTGGTTAAACTGAAGCAGGTTATTACCAGGCTTAAACAACTTGAGTCATCAATAGCGTTTATCCAAGAGACCCATTTACTCAGAGAGGATCTGGTGAAAGTACGTAGGAGATGGCCAGGCAAAGTGCTAGCATCCTGTTGCCCTTCTCACGCGAGAGGGGTTATGGTGTTAATTCATAATTCAGTGCCTTTCCAAGTAAATAACACTATTTATGATAAAGCTGGCAGATTTTTGGTGGTTCAAGGAACTCTCTTGAAAGAGAATTTCAATTTAGTTAATGTTTATGGCCCTAATGATGATAACCCTTCATTTTTTGAGAATTTATTTCTATTGATAGCTACCCTTCCTGGTAGGATAATATTGGCAGGTGACTTAAATTGTACTCTGGACCCGAAGCTTGACCGCTCATCGGGGATAGACACTTCACACTCTCAAACAAGAAAAAAATACAACAATATTTGAAAGATCTGAACCTCTGTGATCCATGGAGAATTCAAAACCCCAATAAAAGGGAATTCTCATGTTATTCAGCAGTATTTAAATCCCACTCCCGAATAGATTATTTTTTAATTTCCTCATCTTTGCTACCCAATATAACTAAGTGTATATATGACAGCATTGTGTTGTCAGATCATGCCCCAACCTCACTATTTTATGAGGTAGAACAAGTGAATAGCCGCTCAAACAAGTGGCGCTTGCACCCTAAATGGATACATGATTCTGACTTTATGAAATTTGTAGGAGAACACATTGATCTCTACTTCTCAATTAATACAATTCAAACAAC
Source organism: Perissodus microlepis (assembly GCF_051167445.1). NCBI lineage: Eukaryota > Metazoa > Chordata > Actinopteri > Cichliformes > Cichlidae > Perissodus > Perissodus microlepis. The sequence goes on along the minus strand of NC_140474.1, from coordinate 1,284,627 downwards.
TGCAGCCGTTAGGTGGGAAGCTTTTAAAGCATATATTAGAGGACAAATGATAAGTTTCACCAGCTCTAAATTTAACAAGTTCAAACAGACAATGAACGAATTAGACAATAAAATTAGAGAATTAGAGAGAGAAGTTAACTTAGATGATTCAACACAGAAAAAACAGGAATTATTGACCCTTAAAGCTAAATACGAGGAGCTGTCTATGCTTAAAGCTGAAGATGGTTTAATAAGATTGAAACAGACGTTTTATGATCAGGGTGAAAAGCCGGGTAAACTTCTAGCTTGGCAGATAAAGAAACTTGAATCTGACAGAGCCATTAATATAATTAGGAACGATCAAGGGGAATTATCTACAGATCCCACAGAAATTAATAACACCTTTGTCTCATATTATAAAACCCTATATAAATCTGACAGCCCACTGGACCTGGTAAGCCAAAATACTTTCTTGGATAGATTGATCTTTCCCTGTATTTCTGATATGAAAAATGAATTGGAGAGAGAAATAAATTTCAATGATGTTTCTGATGCCATTACGAACATGAGAGGTGGTAAGGCTTCGGGTCCTGACGGGCTTCCGATAGATATTTACAAGCTATTTAAAGCAAAATTTATTCCCCCATTATTAGATGTTTATTTGGAATCCTGTGAAACAGGTCGCCTCCCTGCTACATTACGTAGTGCCCTGATCACTCTCATTCTAAAACCGAGCAAAGCGCCAGTTGAAAGCGGTTCTTACAGACCCATATCGCTGTTAAATTCTGACTCCAAAATCATAGCTAAGGCTCTGGCTATGAGGCTGGAGAGGGCTCTTCCAGCCATTATACACGGCGATCAAAATGGCTTCGTTCAAAATCGTCAGGGGTTCCACAACGTGAGGAGAGTTCTCAATATAATCCACGAATGTGAAGAGTCACCTGATACTGCAATACTATCACTCGACGCGGAGAAGGCGTTCGATCGAGTTGAATGGCCCTATCTAATTGAGGTGCTTAAGCGTTTTGGATTTGGTGATCACTTCCGCCGATGGATTGAAATTTTACTTGCTGATTCGGTTGCAATGGTATCTACCAATAATCTCATCTCTGGTCCTTTTGAGCTATCTCGAGGCACCAGGCAAGGGTCTCCGATTTCACCTTTGCTTTTTGTACTAGCCATGGAACCTTTAGCGATAGCAATTAGATCACATCCCTCGATCCATGGTATTAAAATCGGGGAGATGCTACACAAAATTGCAATGTACGCTGATGATACTATTGTGTTTCTATCACACCTTGCAGAATCAATACCACCTCTCCTGAAGCTATTCGATCAATTTAGCAGTTTCTCTGGGTTCAAAGTGAACGAAGAAAAATCATCCATTATGTTTTTAAATATGAACGAGAGGTTGAAACCAGTTGTATCCTACCCATTTGTGAATGCCGCAGAGGGATTTAAATATTTAGGCATCAGAGTAACCCCAACGATAAGCAATCTTAGTTCAGCCAATTATGAGTCCTTGGTGGTAGGGTTGTCGGATGAGATCACTAGATTAATATCATTGCCTCTTTCTTTACTGGGAAGAATAAACATAGTAAAAATGACTATATTACCTAAATTCCTATATATCTTTCAGTCAATTCCGCTGGCCCCTCCTCCTTCTTTTTTTTCCAAGACCAGAAAGCTTCTTTCTAATTTCATCTGGAACAATAGGAAGCCAAGACTCAGACTCTCACTCTTGTATTTACCATATGACAGGGGAGGACTACAGTTTCCAAATTTAAAATGGTACTATTGGGCTGCTCAGCTGAGGACCACTATGTTTTGGTTTTCAAACGATATTTCCCTTCCCTGGTTAGCAACTGAAAGAATGTCCTCAAAGGGTTTGTCGTTAAATAGCTATTTATTCTCAGCACCCTTTAAAACTTTAAAGAAAATTACTACTAACCCCTTTGTGAAAAACACTGTTGTTGTTTGGCATGAAGTACAAAAAATGTTGAATGACTCTCCTGGGTTGTCCTGTTTCTCCCCAATTTGGGGTAATGAACTCTTTGCCCCGGCTAAGAATGACATGGGCTTTAAAGCTTGGCTGAACAAGGGCATTGCGAAACTACAGGACGTATATGAGGAATATTCTCTAATGTCATTCAGTGAATTAAGGGCAAAGTTTGATTTACCGCAGAAACACTTTAAGTATCTACAACTTAGAAGTTTTATTCTGGCACACTTAAACAATTCAGTGCACCAACCCCCACTCTCCATCCTAGAAACTCATGTTACAAAAAACTGTTTTGGTAAAAGACTGGTGTCCCAGTTTTATAGCATGTTAGTTGAAAACCATAAGGACAACTCTGATAGTAAAAGACGGGAGTGGATTAGTGACTTACAAGAAGATATTTCATATACTGAATGGGGTAAAATATGTTCAAAAACACACACTCAAACCATTAACACTCGTTTGAGAATGATACAATTTAATTGGATAATGCGAACATACATATCCCCTGTACAATTAAATAAATTTGATCCTAATGTAATTGATCTATGCTATAAGTGCAATAGGCATCAGGGTACACTATACCACTGCCTGTGGAAATGTGAAGAGATCCAAAAATTTTGGAGCTCTGTGTTAAAATATATCTCTCAGATCACAACTTCTCCTGTACCGCTTTGCCCTAAGTTATGCATTTTAGGCTTGTATCCAGATGACTGTACTCTGTCATGTGAGGAAAGAAAAATGGTCGATCTTTGTTTGCTGCAGGCCAAACGCTGTATTGCCTTATGCTGGAAGAATGTTGGTTGCCCCTCTTTTAACCACTGGTTAAATAACTTAACATCGAGTTTAGCTCTTGAGAAACTGACCTATATTGTTAGTAAGAAGGCTTCTGAATTTTACAACATCTGGAAGATATTTTTGGATCTACTGAGGAGTGGGGATGTGGGGGGGCGGGGGGGGGGGGGGATGAGTGAATAAGACAACTAGATAATGAATAATGTCTGACTTGCTGTTGGGAATATACTGTGTAACCTATATTATGATTTGTTTTGTTTTTGTTTTTTTTTAATTGTATTTATTTGCATGGTTTGCTATCTTAATTTATTTAACTATGCATTTATTTGGAATCTTTTAGGATTAACACTTCAATTATCGTTATTACTATTATTATTATTATTATTATTATTATTAGTGTTGTTATTATTATTATTTTAATGACTGCCATATGTTCATTTTATGTTGGTGTTGATACTGTTGAAAAAACAAATAAACATACGTTTAAAAAAAAAAAAAAAGAAAGCTGGCCTTCTTTAACACAGCCCCAGTTCCTGAATCATGTGGTTCTTGGTTCTAGACCAGCAAAGGTTCCTTAAACTGCTTCAGTAGAAATGTGGTAAAAGTCAGACAGGGAGAGGTCTCACCTTTCTGTCCCACTACTCCACTCTCTCCTGGCAGGCCTGGCTCTCCTTTGTCTCCCTTTAGACCAGGGGCTCCATCGCAGCCTTTACATCCCTGAGGTCCATAATCTCCCTTATCACCTGAAACAGATCATCAAGCATCACAACAGTCAGCTACACTGACATTAGATCTGATGTTAGGTGATGTTAGTAATTTGACATCAGAAGGTTTTATTTTGAAACCTCACCTCCAGGAAGCTAGTCTTTATAATGATTACTTTTTGGGATGACTACAGTCAAATCTAACAATCAGAGGTTTTTGTAAGATAAGAATCTGATATGATTATGTGAGTTCTGGCTTTTCTCCTACTGCCCTTTCTCACCTTTAGGACCACATGGGCCTTGTTCTCCATTCAGGCCAGGATGTCCAAATTGACCAGTTGAGCCAGTTTCTCCAGGAGGACCCTTTGGAGGTGATATGAGTTCAGGATCTAAGGTGTCACCCTTTTCCCCCTTTGGTCCATGATCTCCAGGAGATCCAGGAAGTCCTGGAGATCCACACTGACCAGGAACACCCTTACAACCTCGAGGGCCAGGTATTCCCAACAAACCACCATCGCCTCTCATACCTGATCACACAAATTCACAGAGACGTGTTATCTAAGTGAGCATGACATCAAAAATACACAACAGCTGTGTTTCCATCCAAAAGTTTCTATCTGTTGACATTCAGTTTTTTCAGCCCTCAGAATTACCACAATGACCCTTTACCTTGATGTGGGGAGCACAAAAACCGAGCTATGCATTAATCTCTGTGTAATGATACCTCTTCACTCAGAGCTGCACGTGGATGTTTAAGCCACTGTTGTCTGTTCGGTCTTTCAAGTTCTTTCGTAATATGATGCTGTGTTTTGGATTTCAGTTTAAACTTGTAGCTTGACCGCGGGCCACGATTTTTTAGGGATGTCATCACTTCTGGTAAGAAATCCATTTTAAAATTATTTTCTTTTATTTTAGTTTAAAGGACCATTACCTTAAAATTATGTTTGTCTCAAACAGAAGAACTATTCTAAATAACAACAGTTGTGTTGTAAAGTTGATTCAAATAACGGTAACAGTATAACTGCCTTCTTTGTCATGGTCCTGGGTCCTTTGGGTCCTTTGGCCCACCTTTTGGGCTTAATGTTTTTTTGAGTTATAATGTGTTAGTTGTCTGTTATTTAGTATCAAGTTTATCTTTGTATTTGTTATGTTTAGTTAGATTTGAGTCCATGTTGACTGGTCGAGGTGTCTCCTTCCTGTTTACATGTTTCCCTCCCTGTGGTTGGTTCCATGTCTCCCGTGTCTGCATGCTTGTATGTTTCTCCAGCCTGTCATGCCTCGCTCGTGTTGCCACAGTCTACATCTCACTATGTTTCCTGTTTTATTTTGACAGTCCGTGTTCCATGTTCAGTGTGTTTAGTTTTGCTTCCCCTGTGTCGTCCTGTTCATTTGTGTCAGCTGTGTTTCCCATGCGTTTCCACTCCCCTTGTTACTCATCTGTGTATTTAAGTCCTCTGTCTCCATCCGTTCACTGTTGAGTTCTCTGTTTCACGTTCATGGTTCGTGTCGTCAGGACTTTCAGGTTTTATTTTTTATTTTTTCCCAGTTTAGGTTTTGTTAGTTCTTGTTCTGCTAATGTTGTTGCTTATTTTCTTTATTGTGGCAGTTTCATCGGCCACATCCTGTGCGTTCTGCTTTTGTGTTCACATCCCACCGGCTACCCGGCCGTAACATTCTTGGCCAAACACAATGAAGTTAGAAAGCTACATTTAGAGTTTAGGTCCTTTTCTTGGTTCTTTGTTGTAGTTTTTTAACCCAAACTGAAAAAGAGGATAAAATGCATCCACTGGTGGTTTTCTCAGCATCACAGTGTTTTTAAGTTTGAATAAAGTCTGAATTTATCATTTCAGCAGAAATGCACCACTCAGAATTTTGTTGTTGAAGGACTGAGAAAAGATGACTTACAGCTCCACACCAACGAGTAGAAATGCTATGATCTCCACAAACAGTTATCAGTTGTCCCTTTGTAATCCAACCATCATCTGTCATCTAATGAAGATCACTTTTAGTTGTTTTTTTCAAACAGTAATAGGGTCGATCAAGATATTCACTTAATAATATACCAGCTAATGTATTCCCACACTGCACACGTTCATGTAACCCACAACTGAGATCTGTCAGGTTGTGAAGTGAATTGTGACCAACAGAATAAGTGTCAGCATCATTTTTGTTGTGTTGTTTTTGTTGGACTCTAACCTTTCTGTCCTGGGTATCCGGTGCAACCTTGTGTTCCTATATGTCCTGGGCATCCTCTTGGTCCCTTTGGCCCTTGGCATCCCACGTTACCATTGTCCCCAATATCCCCACGAATTGGAGGGTTTTGACCAGGATCCCCGATCTCACCAAGACTCCCTGAAACATCAGTCCCGTGTCAGAGGTCATCCAGCATGACCTGTCACTTAAATTTAAATAAAACTGAATATTAACTCGGGCTAAGAAGCATTTTAGCCACTGAATGAGTATAATTTCATAAACTAGAAGATGTTACCTTTCAAATCTCTTACATGCGTTTAGGCCGTATAAATCTTCTGTTACAAAATGCCAAAAACATGAAAATTGCTGGATAATCGTGAACCTTTCTATGACCTATTAAGAAACGTTTAGGTTATGGTGACCTGGCTGATTTTAAAAAGTTAGTCTCAAGTCTGACCTGGCTCTCCATCTTGGCCTGGACAGCCAGGATCTCCACAGGGCCCTTTGATAGGAGTTTTGCAGTCTGGTCCAAGTTTACCTGGAGGTCCACATTTACCTGGAGGCCCTACAATAGCACAGAGAGGCGTATAACTGACCAAGAATAAAGGATACGGTCGGATTTTTAGATTTACATATTCAGCAATTCATCATATTGGTACAGACCTTTGGTTCCGAAGGGGCCTTTGTATCCTGGTGGTCCAGGTTGAGATGTACCGCAAAGACCTTGATGCCCTGGAGGACCTTTATCTCCCGGTGGACCCAAGGAACCTTTAACACCTGGAAAGCCCCGACCTGAAAAAACAGACCAAATGAAAATGTGTTATAGAATTTATAGAAAGTAATTTTAAGATCAATGAGGAGAATTAATGTCTCATAATCATTAGTAAGTTCACAATAACAACAGCTATATTCTGCTCTGCAGGTGGACCTTTGGTCAAGATCTCTAAAACAAAATCTGTACCTTTCTGAACTAAACCCAGTCAGAATTTTGAACCCCAACTCTGCCAGGATAAGTTAATTTTTTTACACAACTTTATAGATTTAATCTAATAATATACCAGACGACATTACAACAACACGAACATGCAGAACTTTTCTTAGTGTTCTTAGAAATGTGAAGCTAGAGGCTCCAGTGGCCATCATCGATCCAGGGTCCAGAGCAGGAAACACTGAAGGAAACCTGAAACTGTTGGCTAAGAATAAAAATATGTAATCGTGTGTAACTTTGCCAAAACAATGTAGTTTTCTCTGGTCCCCTCCCCAATCAGCCCAGGAGTGACATGTTTAGCCGCATGTTCTCCTTAAATTGCTGGCTGTCTGAGTGGTGTCCCAGAAACGATGTGGGCTTCATAGATAATTGGCAAACCTTCTGGAGGAAACCTGGTCTTGTTAGGAGAGACGGCATCCATCCCACTTCGGATGGAGCAGCTCTCATTTCTAGAAATATGGACAAATTTATTAAACCCCCCAAAATATGACTATCCAGAGTTGGGACCAGGAAGCAGAGTTGCAGTCTTACACGCCTCTCTGCAGCTTCTCTCCTCCTGCTACCCCCCCAAAAACCCATCTCCATGGAGACTGTGTCAGCTTCCAAAAAGACAAAAAACAAACTAAAAACCAGCAACAAACAACTTAAACATAAACAATCACAAAGAAAGAACAATACAGTATCCACATCTGAACCAAAGAGTAAAACAGTGAAATTATTAAACATTAGGTCTCTCTTTTCTAAATCCGTATCAGAAAACTATTTAATAATTGATCAAGATATTGATTTATTAGAGCTAGCAGAGAACTGGTTACTACGGGAGGAAAATGTTACTTTAAATGAGAATAATAATAATAATAATAATAATGAGAATAATAACTGTTAAAATGCTCAACGGACCTGCCCAAGAGGAGAAGTGGCAGCAATCTTGCTCTCCAGTTTATTAACCTCCTAGTACCTGGCATCCACATATGTGGACATCACACCTAGGGTTGACTCTTAGCCTTGGTTACTCTAGCTGGAGACCAGTTTTATCCTTCGTTATCTATCATTCACCTGGGCCTTACTCAGAGTTTCTGTTGAATGCGACGCTCAGCTCAGGTAAAATAAATATTGTGGGTGATTTTAACACCCATGTAAATGTTGAAAACGACCACCTCAACAACATTTTTTATTCAGCTTGACCCAGCTGTCTTTGAATGGGTCTCTAATTATAGGCTGATCTGTGATCATCTGCAGAGGAATGCTTTCATTTATGGGGGTGGGGGGTACGGGGACCATTTTAGGGAAAAAACAAAGTAATGTCACATACTGCATTATTGCATTGTAAAGAAAAATGTTCTGTGTAAAATGTTAATATATGACTTTGTATGAAACACACCAGTTAGTTAAATTGCAGGATTGTCTGGATTCTTCCTCTGGATGGCATTACCTTGGCCTCCAGTAACGCTGTGAGGAACCTTGGAGTCATTTTTGACCAGGACATGTCCTTCAACGCACATATTAAACAAATATGTAAGACTGCTTTCTTCCATTTGTGCAACATCTCTAAAGTTAGAAATATCCTGTCTCAGAGTGACGCTGAAAAACTAGTTCATGCATTTATTACTTCCAGGCTGGACGACTGTAATTCATTATTATCAGGATGTCCAAAAAACTCCCTGAAAAGCCTTCAGCTAATCCAAAATGCTGCAGCAAGAGTCCTGACAGGGACTAGAAGGAGAGAGCATATTTCTCCTGTTTTGGCTTCCTGTTAAATCCAGAATTCAAAATCCTGCTCCTCACATACAAGGTCTTAAATAATCAGGCCCCATCTTATCTTAATGACCTTGTAGTACCATATCACCCTATTAGAGCACTTCGCTCTCGCTCTGCAGGCCTACTTGTTGTTCCTAGAGTATTTAAAGTAGAATGGGAGGCAGAGCCTTCAGTTTTCAGGCCCCTCTTCTGTGGAACCAGCTTCCAGTTTGGATTCGGGAGACAGAAACTATCTCTACTTTTAAGATTAGGCTTCAAACTTTCCTTTTTGCTAAAGCATATAGTTAGGGCTGGACCAGGTGACCCTGAATCCTCCCTTAGTTATGCTGCAATAGACGTAGGCTGCCGGGGATTCCCATGATGCATTGAGTTTTTCCTTTCCAGTCACCTTTCTCACTCACTATGTGTTAATAGACCTCTCTGCATTGAATCATATCTGTTATTAATCTCTGTCTCTCTTCCACAGCATGTCTTTATCCTGTCTTCCTTCTCTCACCCCAACCAATCACAGCAGATGGCCCCGCCCCTCCCTGAGCCTGGTTCTGTTGGAGGTTTCTTCCTGTTAAAAGGGAGTTTTTCCTTCCCACTGTCGCCAAAGTGCTGCTCATAGGGGGTCATATGATTGTTGGGTTTTTCTCTGTATGTATTATTGTAGGGTCGATCTTACTACCTTAATATAAAGACCTTGAGGCGACTGTTGTTGTGATTTGGCACTATATAAATAAAATTGAATTGGTGTGTGTGTGTGTGTGTGTGTGTGTGTGTGTGTGTGTGTGTGTGTGTGTACCTCTGGTCCCAGTGGCCCCCTTCTCTCCTTTCAGTCCGTCCAGTCCATGAAGTCCCAGCGGTCCAGGAGGGCCTGGCATAACAAAACCAAACCATCTCACACAGTGTTTCTGCAGATCTGAGGGACCCACAATGTCTGTGGATATTTCTTTTTTTCCCTCTTTTTTTGTTACAGTCAGTACAATTTGTGCAAAAGTCTCTAAAATGCTGAATCTAAATTCATTGTTCTTGCATTTTTAAAATACCTGTAGCACATTTATAAACAAAAATGTTCTTTCTTTTCTGTTATAAAAAGCCCGCCTAACAACCTACAGAGCCTCGTGAAACTAGACTGATTCTTGTTTTTCTGCTGCAGAGGAACAGCTCGTTGGAGTTTCTATAGTGAAGAGCTGAAGGCGGCTGGAGTTTGGTGACTTCATGCTCCACATGCCTTAACCTGAAACTGGAAACTGGACTCACTGACACCTTGACTTTCTTTGCAGTCTCTCTGTCGGACAGACCGACATTTCTATGATGGTCTGTCTCTCTTCCATTGTTAATTTCCTTTTTCTCACCGTTTTTGTAGCATCACACTACTTTCTGCAGTACAGCACTGTTCAGCTGATGCTGACGAGTGTATGCTACCAGTGTGTTCAGCACTGCTTTATGCAGACAGAGGGGGCTGTAGCTGTAGTTAGTTGGTAGCATCAGCTTTCAAGACTTATGAAATGTACATTATTTTTCAGCTTTGGGTAACCTTAGTTTTTTTTTAACCTCTGGCAGTTCACCACTTTTCCCTTGGTACCATTTCAAGCTGTTCACTGGGCTTGAACGACTTGACTTATAATAAATAACTGAAACATCAGGTGTTCTAAAACTTTTAACTGGTAGTGTGTACATACATATTTTTACCTATCTGGCAAAGCCAAATGGAAATCTTAAAGAACAAGTTTTATGCTAAAGCTGAAGAAAGACTTGACTTACAGCTGAAATTTGATCTGAACAGTCTCTATCTCGAACTCTAAAGCGCCGAATCAGCAACCTGACGCATGTTAAAAAAGATTAACCGTCCTTTAACCCTCGTTACTTGAAACTGTAAAGTAACTGACTTTAAAGTAGGTTCTAACCTTTGAGTCCTCGGTAGCCTTCGTGTCCTGGAGGACCATCACCCCCACTTTTACCTTCAATACCTGGAGTACCTGGTTGACCCCTGGGACCTGGGGGCCCAATCACACCTGACAGAGAAAACAGTTTTAATAAGGTCGGGTCATGGATAACCAATGAGTTATACACTCGTTATCACTGAAAATACATTTATGTACCTCCAGGACCGATGTTTCCATGGTGTCCTTTCTCTCCTTTGGACCCTTTCTCTCCTGGAGCCCCAGTAAAACCCAACCCTCCCAGATCTCCAGGAGATCCAGGAGGTCCTGAGAGGAAGAGAAACAGGAATTAACACCTGATTCATTCTCCTGTTTTTTCCTTACTCTGGTTACTTTTAACTCAAACATCAAACTTCACGCTGCACAGCCAGAAACAGATCATCACCTAGGTGCCCCTTGTCTCCACGAGGACCCCTTTCTCCATTTGGACCAGGGCAACCAACAGACTCCCCTTTATTACCTGAAACACAAGCACACTCTTCACTACAGCCTGCACAACAAAGGAACACATGAAAAACATTACCATGACTGGGTGACCTTGTACCTTTGGGACCTTTACATCCTGGGGGACCGGGCTCACCAGGTTTCCCTGAGCATCCTTTGTCACCCTGCAATCGCAAAATTAACAGATCAATATTTCCTGCTACTCTTTCTGAACATTTTTTGAGCAAATCAAAGTCTTAAACTGAAAAGCTCCAAACAATAGAGTTTAACTATAAAGTTATTTGTTGGAATGTTAGCAGTAATGTAGGCACTGTACTGGACCACTGGAGGAGAACCGAGGCCTGAGGTAAAGCTTTTGATTTACCAGATTTATCTTCACCTATGATTGTGAGCAGCTCAGAAACATAAATACATAAACATAAAAAATCATTTAAAAACAGTTTCCTCCTGGCTGGGCTTGAATATCCTGAGTCGCAGCTGAGAGCATCCAAACATTCTGATTCTTTCATACAGAAGAAAAAGTTGCTGTAGTTGACTTTTTATCCATGTTATTATTGTCTTAGGTGACCCTGGTTGGCCCAGATGGCAGCATGGCTTGGGCCCTAAATCATCAATGTATACGAGAAACATCTGGTTCTTTAATAAAAAGGTGAAGGTACAAACAGCCTAAGGATGTTAACCATGACTCCCAAGGTGCAAGTACAAAGCAAGTCTGATGAATGACTACAAAATGCTTTCACATGCACCACAAATGGCGATCGAGATAAAGGGCAGCTTCAGAATCTGCAACTTTCTTCATCAAGCTTTTAATTTGGGTCAGTCGAGTGATGTCTTCAGCTGCCTTACTGGATCTCCAACGTTTCCGGGAAAGCCACAGTAGCCTTCAAACCCCTTCAGTCCCGGGGGTCCCGCAGGCCCCTGTTTGCCACAGGGTCCAGGGGGCCCGGGGGGTCCTACAATGCCCGGGGGTCCGTCGCACCCTGGATGCCCTGGCTTGCCTGCTGCTCCCTGCATACCTTTGCTTCCTGTAGTGAAAAAAATGTTGGAAAGTTCAGTGCGGACAAAGTCAATCTGTCACACAGAACCTCCAAAGCATCGTGGGAAATGAAGATTCCACGCTCTTTATTGAGATAAGTAAAGAATGAACCGATACCCAACGTGTTTTAGTTTCTGTCCATAATTTCCTCCTTCATAACAACTGCACTAAGAGTTCTTTATTAACTGGACTTCTGGACTGTGTTTGTGCTGACGGAGCCTTTTGGGGGATTTTTAAATCCAATTAACCGATCATATGGCTGTTGTGCACTTAATTGTACTAACAGACCATCCAAGAAGTCTGAGCTCCAGTGTTGGTGAGTGGTATCTATGTCTAACTCTAAGCAAGTCTTTCAGGTGACCGTCCACTTTCTGATCAATTAGTGCTTAATCCAGGCCACGATACTGCCGCTTGGCAACAAAGTGTCATTCTGACCTCGAGGTCCAGTAAATCCAACAGTGGAGGGATGTCCTGGGTCTCCTGTCTTTCCTTTAATGCGGATGTAGTTGGTTGGTCCTGGAGGGCCTGTTGGACCTTGAAAACCTGCAGGGGACACGCGGGAAATGTTTTAAAAAGGTGAGCTCGAATTAGCTGGATTGTCAACATCCATGTTTCCTCATAAATGACAGGAAGTCTCACTTAATGCATGTTTACAGTAACAGCAGTAATCTTTAGGAACACAGTAACAGTGCTGCGGTAGAATTGTGGCAATTGGTTGTAATGTTACTGTAAAGATATGCGGTAATGGTACTGCAGTATCATAGTAGTGTATCACTCTGTATCAGTCTACCCTTCTGTCCTTTTGGCCCTTCGATTCCTTGACCACCATCTCGTCCGTTGAACCCTCTCTCTCCAGTCATGCCTGGCTCTCCGGGGACACCAGGCTCTCCAGGGTTCCCAGGCACCGCCTCCCAGCCCCGGGGTCCAGTCAGACCTTAAACATGTCAAAATTTGTCTCGTGATCATGTTTTATTCAATAAGATTTGGAACTAGAGCCTGAGGCCATAAGCATAATATTTAGTGAGGTCATAGATCAAATGAGCAGGATCTTTACGATCTTTTTAAACCTCTGATGAAATCGTACATGTATAAAACAAGTGTCTTAATCAGTCTGTGGTTAGGATATACGTACAACTCACCTTTTGGACCACCAGTGCCCTGAAGTCCTGAGCTTCCATTGAGTCCAGGGGGGCCCTGACAACCAGGCTTTCCACGGACACCTGGAAGTCCTGATGCACCCACAGAGCCTTTGGGGCCAATTCCTTCAGAACCAACGCTGCCGATCTCCCCTTTATCCCCAAAAATACCTGAAAGTGATGACATCATAGTCAGAACTTACTGGAACTACTGTGATAAAAAATATTTGTCAAAGATAAAAAGCAAAATAACCAAAGAAACTAAAGTTAAGTGAAACCTAATAACATTAAAAGCTGCCGGGTGAATAAAGTGAGCTTGTTTACCTTGGGGTCCAATAGATCCCGGAAAGCCCGACTGGCCCATTGTACCAGGTTTTCCTGGATCACATCGGTTCGATGTGGGTCCTGAGCAGCCAGTTACACCGGGGGCTCCATCATCTCCTTTCTGACCCTTTGCTCCACGACATCCATGGAGACCACTGATGCCTGTACAAAAACAAGAAATGATTCAAGTGTCCTTTCTTTAACTCAGCATCATCCACCAGTTTTAATTTGGGTTTTGCAAACAGCTGAAGAGTTTATACAAATGGCTGGATGCTAACTGAACCTTAACCAAAATGCACTGGTGAGCTAAAATGCTGTTATCAAGACTGGTGCTTTTATTCTAAACATGGTAGGGATATGTTTAGACGCAGTAAAACCACAGGACAGTTTATCTCTCCATCTTTTACACAGAAAATACAAAGTAAATGGACCTCCCAGAGCACGATGTCGTGGATCAGTACAATTAGCCGGAGATGTAAATCACCTGGTAGACCATGTTGGCCGGGGTTGCCAGGCACTCCTTTGGGTCCTTGAGGGCCCCGTGTCCCTGGAAAGCCAATAGAGCCTGGGAGCCCAAAAGCAGAGTCTCCTGTTGGTCCGCTGAGACCTGCAGAGCCTCGAAGTCCCGAAGAGCCTGGTGCACATAAAGTTAAACAGTCTGGAAACAGCTCATAATGGTTTGGGTTTAAAGTCCAAACCTTCTGCCACCACAGACGTAAGTAACAGAGTAAGGAATTGTAGATTAGGATGCTTATCACAGTCACGACTTAGACTTTACTGGGTGCAACTTAAAACGAGCACTTTTTAAAAGTTAGAAACTAGACAGAAACACGGTGCAGGGCTGGGTATCATCACTGATTTTTACAACTGATTCCATTCTGAATCACAAGTTCTCGATTCGATTAAGTTTTGACTCAGACATAAATATTATTATTAGAAAGATTTATCAGCACATATCCATATTTTATATCTGTGTAGAAACCAAAGCTGACGCTGAGACTTCATCAGAGGTGTGAGCATCACAGCAGGTGTCTTTGTGTCAAAGTAACTGAGGATCAAACAGAAAAACATGAAGCAGGTTTTCCTGTTCTGGCTTTTTATAGCAGAGAACCTTAAAAATATTCTGCAGTCGATCAAAAACCGAAGCAAACCATGAATCAACATGTGAACATGACCTGATGCTGCTGAAGTGAAGCAAAGTTACAGAGGTTTGGTTACAGACACAGCTGAGCAGTCATTTGTAAAAGTTTCCATTTGTTCAGTTTGAACAGCAGAGACGAGGCTTTGCTGTCAGAGGCCGACAGCACCGAACACAGCAGCAGACTGGTGGCTAATAAACAGAGAATAATGCAGAAAACAGAGATTTGATGGTAAACTGGTCTCTGAGTGCAGAGAGAGAGAGAGCTGTGCAGGAAGTACAGCAGCCAAAGTCAGAGGGAGCTCATGAGCATGTTTATCAAACGTGAAGCGTAGTTTGATCTTCTTTTGCTGCTGGTTCAGTCAGTTTTGGTCAGAGTGACGAAACCTGCAGCTTCAGGATCTGTGAGCGGTCGACTCTCAGCACCGACGGCGAGTCCGTGCTTTGTGTTTACGTCTTTGTGCAGAATCTGTTTACCTGCTTCTCATTTTAGCCGTTTTAGCTGTTGTTGAAATAGTTTTGTGAGCTTCAAGATGAGATGCTGCTATTTCTGGCAAAATACATTTATATTTAAAAGTCAATTCAGGATTTAATGAATTGATATTTATTCACCTTATTCACACTAAAATCGAGAATTTGAATGGGGAAATCGATTTTTTAAACCCACTCCTACCAGTAAGCCTGTAATGTTTGGCCATTGAAGCTGTTTAAATTATCCTGCTGGTCGTTGCTGCACAGCTGTGAAAACAGAAAGGCTGGAAGAGTTCCTTCTGGTCCGGGCAGATTTCTGAAGGAATTTCTGACATCTCGGTGAATTCGTTTGCTTCCTTAGTTTTGTAAACTAACCTTGTAGAAGGTACGTAGAAGTTCATCCTAGAGTTAATTGGGAATTTAAGTTGATTGAGGAACCAGGCCCTGTTGAGAATGATGAGGTTTATCTCTTTTCCTGCAGAACAAACTCATTCGGCTTCCAGAATATGCCATGTGGTTCCCAGTGAAAACTAACTATTAACGCTCAGGATACTTTCTGGAGATCCTCCAGAGCCAGGCGAACAAAGTTCAAGATCACAGTTGGACGTGAAACAAGCTGCTCCAGAATTCATTGGTATCCAGACCAGCCAGAGCATCAACCAGATCTGGTTTGCGCTGATGCATTGTGGAACTTACCTGGATCTCCATCATAACTGAAGCCTTCAGGTCCTTCATCTCCATAATCTCCAGTGACACCCTGAGGTCCTACAGGAGGAGGAGGGGGAATAATTAAAGGTAACTCTTCTGCTCACGTAACCTACAGGTGAAGATACAGAAGCGGAAGGTTTGCTGGGGTACCTTGTTTCCCAGGTATTCCAGGAAGTCCGTCCTTCCCATTGTCTCCTTTAGGTCCGTCTGACCCAATGCCACCAGGAAAACCTGGAGAACCCTGGGAACCAGTGTAGCCTGAAAGGTGAGAGAGGTGAGTAGGAAGTACTGTAAACAGGTAAACATAAAGATGTTACAGATCAAATTTACCTGCACTTCCAGGGTCTCCCCCCTCTCCAGGGGCACCTGGTCTTATGGGTCTAAAGGGTGGAGGGTCACCTGGAGGAAGAGGAGGGTTAAGTAGACACCAGTTAGAAGGTTTTGGCTAAGAAAGTTAATGAAAGTGTTCCTATGAACTTTACAAGTACTCAGTGCTGAAGAAAACCCTTAACTCATTTATATTTAATTGTATTTTCAGATTAAGTTGGGTTTTCTCCAAAATATTGAGTTCAGGCCGTCACCGTAAACACCCACAGGTTTCAAGTTGACTCCTTTTTATTTCATTTCTGCCTGTTTGGAAAACCTAAATGGAAAAAAGAGGGGCGAGAGGCAGGGTACACCCTGGACAGGTCACCAGCCTGACACAGGACAAACACACTTACAGGTAATTTAGATTCACCAGTTAACCTAACCTAACTAACTGCATGTCGGAGAACCCGGAAAGAACCCACACAGACGTGAGGAGAGCATGCAAACTCCACACAGAGCAGGTCAGAGTCAGGTGGTGGAACCAACACGCCACGTGCTGCCCTGGAAACACGTTCAATACAAGAATTCAAAAGCAGAAATGTCTGAAACTTCAATCTACTATCAAAGGAGCTTGCAAAGAAAAGCGTCTGGACTTCTTTAAGTTTACTTGAAGACGTTTCACCTCTCATCCGAGAAGCTTCTTCAGTTCTAAGGTCAAATGGTGGAGAGTCCCAGATATAAACCTAGTGGGAGTATCCCCCCACAGAGGGACAAAAGGACCCCCTGATGATCTTCTAATCGCCTGAGCCAAGGTGTGAAACTGGGTGTGGGTCCCAATCAGCCAGAGTTTCGGGTGTGTTCATTGTGAAACCTGGCCCCACCTTATCATGCGAATTCCTGAGGTCAGATGGCCCAGGATGTGAGTGGGCGTTAAGGCGTCTGGGAAGGGATCTCAAAACTGGATTATAGATGGCAGAGAGTTGGTGTCGTAAACCCCCCTCAATCTACTATCCTAAATTTGCCTGTATCAAGTGTTTTATTCTAAAACAAAACCAATCTCAAACCCTAAACCAGGGGTGTCCAACTCCAGGCCTCGAGGGCCGGTGTCCTGCAGGTTCTAGATCAGCGGTCTCCAACCTTTTTTGCGCCACGGACCGGTTTATGCCCGACAACATTTTCACGGACCGGCCTTTAAGGTGTCACGGATAAATACAACAAAATAAAACTAGCACCGGTACCAGAAAAAAAAGAAGATTTATTCATAACACACCTGAAAAGACCCAGGAAAACAGAGTAAACGATAAAAACGATAACAAAATAACGCTAAAACCGATAAAAACCCTGAAAACTAAACATTTCACACCTGAGCCTCAACTCTCGCGGCCCGGTACCAAACGACTCACGGACCGGTACCGGTCCGAGGCCCAGGGGTTGGGGACCGCTGTTCTAGATCTCACCCTGCATCAGCACATCTAAATCAAATGATTAGTTCGTTCCCAGGCCTCTGGAGAACTTCAAGATATGTTGAGGAGGTCATTTAAATCAGCTGTGATGGATCAAGGACACATCCTGCCCCACCCCTGCCCTAAACGATGAGTCACAGATGACCAACGGATGTTACGTTATCATCCTGTTTGAGAAACACACTCTACTCAAACCCGGGCTTAGACCTTAAAAGGCGTCAGCACTGACAGATGTTAAGAGGACAGGTGCTATAAATGTTCAGGACAGTTCTATGAAAACAGAACCGTACATATGGATTCAGTTGCAAAACTCTGGTTCTCACTTTCTGTGGATTTTACCAAACGTTTTTCGTAACAATGATTCTTACCTTTAACCCCCTTTAACCCCGGGGGGCCACAGGATCCAGTAGGTCCTGGATCCCCAAGGAGTCCACGTTCTCCCACAGCTCCATCTGCATCTGGTCCTCGGGGACCTGGAGGTCCTAAATATCCCTTTAACCCTGTAGTTCCTCTGAGGCCCCTTTCTCCAGGGAAGCTGGAAAAACTCTCCCCCTAAGAACAGACAAATTGAGGTCAAGAGATAGACCAGCATGACTGATGGCAGGACAACTGCAAAACAGGGACATTCTGATTATCTCACTGTTTGTCATCCACATTTCTCAGCGCTCAACTTTAAGTTATAAACAGATTCATGGATATAACAGATGTGGTGTCAGTGTGTTTTCTGGCATACAGTTGTGATCATTGTGCTGTTGATGCCCCAGTTTGGTCCAAGCTTCAGCTTCGGGATAGATGGCCTCACATTTGACTCTAGACTACGTTGGTATACAGAGGAGCTCATAGTCCACTTAGTCCACAGGCTTTCTCCTGTAAACTCTTCCAAACAAGCCAAACTTGTTCAGCCTTTTTCCATCTGTGCTGTCAGGAACTTTAAAATTGAAAACGAGGCCTGTAGAGTCTCAGAATGTGAGGCACAGCTCTTAGGTTTCTGTCGTTTCTTTGAGCATCGAATGGTCCGATCTTGGGATGAACTTGCTGGAACATCCATCACTGAGAAAATTGTCTTAATGTCTCCCTCTTGTAGATAATCTTCCTCACTGCAGAATGATGGACTTGTTTGGAAATAGCCGTGTAACCTCTCCTAGGTTGGAGCAACAGTTTAGTCTGTAAGATCACTGCTGACGTCTTTCCTCATTTGCTTTCTGTTAACGCACACCTGAATGCTCCGGACTAGCTGCTAGAAAATCCTGCTTTTATAACGATGCTCACAATTGGTAAGTATCAGTTAACCGGTGCGTTTGATCAGCAGCACCTGGCTGACATTTACTTCTCTTAATTCCTATAAAAGCAACAAGGATCCACTTAATTTTTCACAGGACTGCATGGAATCAGGAAACGTGTCCTTAAACTGACCATCGGAGGATTTTGATAAACATTCGTTCAAAAGGAAAAGCGACGCAGACATGATCAGTGAGCTGTAATGTGAACATCATCTCATTACATCTGAAGCAGAAATTACTTGCTGAGAAACTCTTTCACATTATTGCTTCTCATATTTCGCTCTTTCCAGTCTTGAACAACATCTTCTAACCCGACTGACCTGGAAACCGGGATTTCCAGGGACCCCTGAGGGCCCAGTCTGTCCTCTTCTTCCTGGGAACCCTTGTCTGCCTGCAGGGCCCCGCTGTCCCTCGTTTCCCTTCTCACCTGGAGACAGGAGCAGCATTCACAGGAGGTTATGTTGATGTTACTGTCAATAATAAGTGTGCCGGGAGACAGCTGCACAGACTGGGACTCACCTTCAATATCCTCCACTGTTAAATCTCCTTTCTGTCCTTTAAAGCCTTTGACACCCGGCAATCCGTCCCGACCCTGTAAACAAAGCAATCAGTCAAATAAACAGAGCAGTGGTGGCTGCTCAGATGACCTCTGACCTTGTTGCTCAGTTGCTTTACCTGCTCACCAGTCTCTCCCGTGTCTCCGGGAACACCGTACTCTCCCCGAGGACCTGTGGGTCCAGAGGATCCTTGGAAGCCTGGAAATCCCAAGTCACCCTTAGGGCCAGGTGCACCTCTTAGTACAAGAGGAAGGCCACAAGAACAGCTGCCACAACTACCTAAAACACAGAAATTAGGGTTAGATCGATCTCTAACCCTTATTGAGCACTTCCAGCAAACATTAGCAAAACGATCTGACTGATTAACGTCACTACGACTGGCTGTCCAGGCAACATGGACTCTACTTAAGGCCAACATAGGATGTCTTCGCTATAGACAGTATAACAGGCGGACACAGCTGAAGGTGGCGACACCCGTTACTGCAAAAGACTTCCTGTTGTATTGAAGTGTATGGGAAAAGTGCCCTCTGCCCCCTCGCTTTGAAGACGTTAGTACACATTTACAAACTCATTCTTGAGGTCATTTTGAACAAAACATTAAGTCTGTTTTTATAAATTATGCTCATTCTTAGAATAAGAGAGGAAGGTTATTTAGGAGCATGCTCATTGGTTAATACCTCAATCAAAATTTGTTATCCACAGCGTGCGGTTTCACAATCAGTCAGTCAGCCACAGATCGATAGATCAATCAGAATACGTGAAGTCCTCAGTCTTAACACACCAGTGGGTGACATCTCAAAGCTAAATCTACGTACCGGCTTCACAGCAACAACATGAGTGAGGAAGAAAGTTAAGGTTATGCTCTTAGCTGGAAATGGTTAGCTGGTAAGTTAGCATTAGCCAGAAGTTTCATCCAATAAATCTGGATAAAGTACAATGAGAACCTAAAGGAAACAGCTAGTGATGACCTTAGCACGGTGATGATACCTTTGGTTTCTGGCATTAAAAAGGTCAGATTGCCTTTTTTAAATTACTTCGTCAGTTGATGTTTATAAAATGACCGCTGCACGATTCACGTAGCATAATGTGGACAGGGCTGTTGGTACCGTAGCAAAACTGTTGACCGATCGTGGGACAAAAGCCAAAAGCATTGTTCATCTTTTTAATCTCTTCTTTCCCCATTTAGCAAACGCAAACTGTGCTAATGTGACGTGGCCTGAGTGTGCACATATTTCACATTAAGGTTAAAAGCAGCTCATCAGTCTTCCACCCTCTAAACCTTTAACTGGTGTAAAAGTCACAATTTCAGTCAGTGTCTCCAACAGCTGACCTTTAATTCCCAGTGAGCCCTGAAACCCTGTGGGCCCGAGCACACCTGGGTCCCCACGTGGTCCTGAGGCTCCAGGGAGACAGTAGGTACCTTTAAAGACAAACAGGAAGTCAGATTATTGAGAAAAAAAATCAACTGGGACAGTGACACACTGCTGTTAATATGTGCAGTCTGACCCTGCAGGTACCTACAGGTGTACAACACTAAGAGACAAACACTGTTGTCTGGTACCTGGAACACCTTGCTGTCCTTTATGTCCCCTGAATCCACGGCGCCCTGGTTTTCCAGGTTCTCCAGGTCTGGGTTTCTCTGTAGAGATCTGACCTGGATCTCCTCTGACCCCCTTGCATCCTGGAACTCCCTTCTGACCTACAACTCCCGGCAGTCCTGAAGAAAACAACAAAAACTATCATACTACCTTAAACATGAGCAGAAAACATCCTTCTTACCGCAGCACCGTTATGCTGCCTCTAATCACGTTCATACCACCTTAAATCTAACCGTGACACTTGAATCACCGTAGCTCAACTTTAAGATTCATTCAAGATTCAAGCGTCGAGGTCTTTATTGTCAGTACAACAGTATACGCAGTGTACAGCGCACCGAAATGCCGTTTCACCCCAAGCCCCCCATGGTGCATTTATAAGAATATAAAAAATCTCCAGGAGATATAAAACTAGAAGAAGTGGGTTGTGCAGTAGGTATTGAATACCAGCTTCAAGTTACGAGTCAGGGTATTGTGGACGAGACAGGATGAAGACGTGTGCAATACAGCATTATGTAGATGTGTTCAGCAACTGAAAGTAACAAGAAGCTGACTCCATCTTCAAATAATCTCACCACAGCAACCTCATACTGCCTTACATCATGTCAGGGTCCTGGGTCGCTCCCTGGGCAGTCATGGACTGGCGATATTATAGGTATTTTTGGTGTTGCTGCTGCTCTTCTCCGTGTGTGTGTGTGTGTGTGCACAGGTGTGTATGTACACTGGTTTACAGGCGCCTTCAGGCCTGGTGGGTGTGGCCCGGCTAGGGGACTGGCCACACCCGAAGCTACACACCTGCCGCTGATCAGGGCTCGTCGGGGGAGCTACTTAGGAGAGGCTTGGAGCTCCCACCGACGCGGGATCATTGCATGAGACTCCACGTTAGTCTTCTGCTTAGTTAAAGTCTGTGAGTGTATGCCTACTGGAATTGAGTGTCTTGACGGCTGCCTCTGTCATTTTCCCCTCAGGAGCAGCGTGGAACATCGGAGGGCAGCAGGCACGGGGTGTGTGTGGACACACGGCAGTGGAGAACACGGAGCACGGACTTTTTGGGAAGACACGACACGGGAGTCACGGGGATTTACTGTTATTGTTTCCATCACTGTAAATAAACGCACTGCTTATACACAGAGCACCGCGCCTGGGTCCTCATTCCCCATATCCCCACGGTCTGCCATGCCAAACCGTGACACATCAGGCTGCTACCACCTCAAATCTGGCCTCATGAGTCTCAGACCACCTCACCAACTTCATCATCATTATAGTGGTAGATAATGACCCAACGTTGTGGTCTCACCCCATTTGTAATCTGACTACACAAACTAATAGTGCGTAAAATCTTAAAAAACTCTCTCATACGATTTTAAAGTTTAAAACCATTTGAACATCAGGTAGGAAGCACCAGCTTCATCCACCCTCTGACCCAGACTCTGACCCAGACTCTGACCCAGACTCTGCTCCTTTATCCACCACAGCAGGAAGCTTTCCCTTTTTTGATTTGACAGAATTTTATGCCAGACGGTTTTTCTGATGATGATTTATATGTGTCAGGAAAGATCTCCAATACTCAGTGATAGCGTATTTTTCCATCATATAAAGGTGTTTCACCTGTGTCATCGTGCTGTGCTAAACAAATCGGAGAGATGTTTGCCAGCTCACATTGCTACAGAAACAGTGAAATATGAAATGTGAAACTCACCAACTATTGATCTGCCAGGCGGTCCTGGGGGGCCGGGTATTCCCATCCGCCCCCTGTCTCCATTAAGGCCGTGCGGGCCGGGTGACCCGGGATCCCCAACTTGACCTAGAAGACATAAAGTAGTCATTGGACATCAGAGAAGAAGAATTGTGAAAGAGCTGATTGATTGGTGCATTGATCCATACCGGTGTACGTGATGTCTTCCACCCGGGGGATGCCTGGAGGCCCGGGATCTCCCCTTTCACCCTGAGAACACACAGAACACGACAGCTTTATCTTTACTGAGCTCATTTACATGATACTAACCACATCATCGGGTTCACAGCTTCTAGTAACAGAACATTTACGTCTATGAATGGGCGAAAGCTTTCAGTGCTCTCACAAATCACGTGTCTGGTTTTTACTGCTGATCTGGCGCTGCTGGCCAGGTGGTGACCACGCAGCGGGGAGGTCTGCAGCTGAGCGGTACAGATCAGACGTCCGAGGTCATGGACAGATAACTGCTCAAAGTGTAGGACTTCAAGAATCTCAGAGTCCTTTTCCTGATGGATGAATTTCAGTGATGCAGACGCTGCACCTGTCTGTGGACCATTTTACTGGTCTTTTGGTTAACTTCCCCTGCTCGTTTTGCCCTCGTTACCTTTTGCATACATTTTCTTCTCTCGCCCTTTGTCGTGGTGTGCTACAATGCTCTGTGCTCCTTGTTCCTAGTGTTTAGTTGGGATGGATGGGAAGCTTTGCTTTTATCCACAGTGACATAAAATATGTACAGGAAACAGACTGACCTTAGGACCATTTCGTCCAATCAGACCTGGGAGTCCTGAGCTTCCTTGGATTCCCTGAAAACACCAAAGAAAAACCAGACCTGATGATCCGAGGAACAGCACAACAGAAGTAGAAACAGGAATCTTCTGCTTTGACCAACCTTAACTCCTTTGTTCCCACGCAGACCAGGTTGTCCAGAGAGTCCCTGAAACACAGTTCGTCCAGCATCAATACCTCAAAGATCGATGACATCTCAAGTTTAATTAAAGTCTATAGTCTGATCAAAACTGCTTAATATTGATCGCTAATGCGAGGGGGAATGACATCTTACCCTTGGTCCAGGAAGCCCCAAAATCCCCTTCTCCCCTTCCATCCCAGGTGACCCATCCAGACCCTGAGACCACAATTCAATAAAAAATATCTGATCAGTAACAGTGCTACTAAAAATGATATTTGGAGATGTGGGGCACAACAACCAAATGGGGTTTAAAAGCGGCAGTTGAGTATCCTTCAAACATGAGATTACAGATGACAATTTTCAGGATGAGCGATAGTCCCGAACTCCGTAAATCGGGAGAATCCTAACCTTCAAGTGAGCCTGGTGCCCAAGAACCGAACAACAAAGAGAACTTCAAGTTCCTAAATAAGATATTTAACCTACCAGCTGTCCGTCAATTCCACAGACTCCTTTAACCCCCCGGGAGCCCTGAAATATCCAACATATCCAGCATAAGAAAACCGAGAGCAAAGCCTCCCAACAACAAGAGATATCAGAAATCAACATTTGCAACATTTGCTATTTAAAGTTTAACAGAAAACAGGAAGTCCCCTTAAATGTGCCATCTGATAGGCTGTAACAGAGTGAGGCTCCACCTACTTTGTCTCCTTTGATGTAGAGGTCTTCGGGAGGGTCAACATACTCAAAGGGCCCCGGAGGTCCCTGCAAACCCTGATCCCCCTGTGGACCACACAAACTGCTACAGTCCTGGCACGGCACATACTACACAGTACTGATGCGTTGCTCTTGCTGCTCTATTACTGCAGTAATTGTCAATGGTGAAGTACAATTTATACAGTTTGTAGTGAAATGAAAACAGAAGGTAAATCAGTCAAAGCAGAGCTCTGCCCCAAACGAGTAATCTAATGTGACTTTTGCACAGCGCTATTGCCTCGCCAGGCTGTTCACGAGCTGCTGATTCAGTTAAAAGGAAGGGGGCGTGGTTGTACCTCATCTCCTTTCTGTCCAGGCAGAGATCGACCTCTTTCCCCCTGAAATGCACAAACAACAAATTCTGAAATAAAAGGTCAGAAAACGTCTTTCAAATTACTCTGACGCTATTCACAATACTATCCTCTACTACGTGCATATTACTTACGGGTGGACCTCGAGAACCCGGGCTTCCAGGTACGCCCTGCACAGAGAGCAAAGATTTCATTATTGCAATTAATAAAATAATTCTTTGTTTCTCAGCTGAATTTGTAAGTTGTACAAAAAACAGTCTTCAACTTCTTGTGTAGCTTCATTTTAATGGAGAGACATAATGTGAAGCCCAAAACACAGAAAAAACACGTTACAAAAACGTTATGAATTGACGTTTTTGAGCCCCTACAACACCCAGCCTGGCTCCCATACAGGGAGCTGAGACGCAGTTTTTCTAAACACGCCGTCTCTGTGGCTTTTAAACCCCAAAACACGCTGCGCCAAAAATGTGTCCACCCCAAGGATCGGGTCCCCGACACAAACAGATTAACATAGTGTACGCTGTTAAGTGCCAGGATTTATACATCGGGGAAACCAAACAAGCTCTGGCTACAACACAGAAGAGCCACCTCGTCAGGCCAGAGGACCTTCAATGATGAGGATGTAACATCCTGGACAGGGAAGTTTGAGCAGTGTTCATTTACTGGATTTACTTACCTGGATGATCAAGCATGCATCAAGACTCCCATACAGGTTATATCTGTGCTTCAAAACCCCAACGTGGAACAGTAGAAACCCGAGACCAGGTCCCTTTAACTGTCCTCAACTTGAACACGTGACACCAGATTACTTTCTTCAAGCAGTAAATGTTAACTGGTGACTCACGTCTTGGCCTTTTGGTCCTGGAGAACCCAGTGCTCCCTTCGATCCCGAGAGGCCCTGCTCACCCTGCAGACAGACAGACAGAAACCTGAAGGAGGACCACTACAAGTGAACGCTTCCTGCCTGTAAACCCGCTGGCATGTGTCTCACATGACAGTTTGTTTACTCACCCACAGACCAGGATGTCCACTGGGCCCAGCATCTCCCTGTCAGATAGAAATGCTTTGATTAATAAGCCAAATCCTGATCCTAACCTGCAGCAGTACAAGTGTACTTACAGTCACTCCAGGGTTACGGATGAAATACATCGCCTGATCTCCTGGATATCCTTTCGGTCCTGGAAAACCCTGAAGAATTAAACACCACAGCGATGGTCAAATAGTACTGGACCAAAGATACAGTGGGATGCAAAGGTTAACCTTGTTAATAGTCATTATTTTCCTGTATAAATCGTTGTTACAATAAAAACTGTCAGTTAAATATATCATACAGGAGACACACAGTGATATTTGAGAAGTGAAATGAAGTTTATTGGATTTACAGAAAGTGCGCAATAATTGTTTAAACAAAATCAGGCAGGTGCATAAATTTGGGCTCCACAAAAAAAGAGATGAAATCAATATTTAGTAGATCCGCCTTCTGCAGAAATCACAGCCTCTAAACGCTTCCTGTAGGCTCCACTGAGAGTCTGGATTGTGCTTGAAGGTATTTTGGACGATTCCTCTTTACAAAACATCTCTAGTTCCTTCAGGTTTGATGGCTTCCGAGCATCAACGGCTCTCTTTGACTCACACCACAGATGTTCAATAATATTCAGGTCTGGGCTGAGATGAACGTTCCAGAATGTTGTTCCTCTGCATGAATGCTTCGGTGGATTTTGAGCAGTGTTTCGGGTCGTTGTCTTGTTGAAAGATCCAGCCCCGGCGCAGCTTCAGCTTTGTCTCTGATTCTCCAGAATCTGCTGATACTGAGTGGAATCCATGTGTCCCTCAGCTTTGACAGGATTCCCAGTCCCTGCACTGGCCACACAGCCCACAGCGTGATGGAACCAGCACCATACTTTACTGGAGGCAGCAGGTGTTTTTCTTGCTGTGTTCTGTTTCCTCCATGCATTACGCCCCTTGTTATCCCCAAATAACTCAATGTTAGTTTCATCAGTCCACAGCAGCTTATTCCAGAATGAAGCTGGTTTGTCCAAATGTGCTTCAGCAAACCTCAAGCGGCTCTGTTTGTGCTGTGGGCGGAGCAAAGGCTTCCTCTGTATCACTCTGGCATACAGCATCTCCTTGTGTAAAGAGCGCCGCATGGTTGAACGATGCACAGCGACTCCATCTGCTGCAACATGACGTTGCAGGTCTTTGGTGCTGGTCTGTGGGTCGACTCTGACTGTGCTCACCGTCGCTTCTGTCTCTCTGAGATGTTTCTCGGTCTGTCACTTCGAGCCTTAACTTGAACTGAGCCTGTGGTCTTTGATTGTCTCAATATGTTCCTAACTGTGGGAACAGACGGCTTAAATCTCTGAGGCAGCTTTCTGTGTCCTTCCCACCATGATGCTGAACAGTCTTTGTCTTCAGGTCATTTGACAGTTGTTCTGAGACCCCCGTGTTGCTACTCTTCAGAGGAAATTAAAAGAGGGAACCTTACAATTGGCCCCCTTAAATACTGTTTCTCATTATTGTTTTCACCTGTGAATTAGTTCTGAAGGTTTTGTAATCAATAAAACGACAACAGATTTGTGCACCTGCCTGATTTTGTTTAAACAATTCTTGCACACTTTCTGTAAATCCAATAAACTTCATTTCACTTCTCAAATATCACTGTGTGTCTCCTGTATGATATATTTAACTGACAGTTTTTATTGCAACAACGATTTATACAGGAAAATAATGACTATTAACAAGGTTAACCTTTGCATCCCACTGTACTGCAGTACACTGTGAACTATCCACACACAGGCTCACAGCAGTGTAAGACTAGAAAACCTCGTCCTTGTTCTCTCAGGACTCTAAAATCTGGATTCTGGAAAACTGAACGTTTCTCCAGCTCTGATTATTTTTACTGTGGCCTTTCGTGACCTCCACAGTGCAGTGTTTGCTATCAGCGTTACTGTCATTTCTGACCAGTTCTCCGTCACGTCCTTGTTCTCCCGGAAGTCCAGCTTTCCCCTTCTCTCCTCTAGTTCCATTACATCCATCCAGACCTGGATGTCCTGGACCTCCAGCAGGTCCCGGGTGTCCCTGGACACACAAACACATAAACTGATGCCGAGAGCGGGACATCACTAGGTCACAGCTGACTGAGCTAAGAGGCCGAGAGGGGCGGGGCTTCTTACCGGAACTCCATCCAAACCTGGAAAACCAGGAACACCAAGAGATCCCTGAAACCATAGACAACAAGCAGACGGTTAAACTGTTCTTCACACAGCTCCTCAGAAACATTAGGGGTTAGATACCATGTGAGGCCTAACAGAGCTCCGATTGGTCAGACAACAGAAACAGTATCTCGTCTTCAGAGGGGTGTACTACAAACTATGTTTTCAGTTTGGATGGTCTATGTGTAAAGCTCCTCTGGTGTTGTCTCTGAGTGGAGCAGAAGGTGCTCAGCTGACCGAGAGAGCTGCTAACACAGAAAGCCTGACTCTGCTAAAGCTGCGTTGCAGTACAACCCCGAGGGCAGAAAACATGTTCCTTCACCATATGTCCTTTCAGGCCTGCAGCTCCTGTTGGCCCCTCATCTCCTCTCTGGCCTTTCTCTCCTGGAGGCCCCTGAGGACCCGGGAAGCCCATGGGTCCATTAGGGCCCTGCAGACCCAGAGAACCAGGAGCACCCTGCAGGACACAAAGACACCTGTTAATCCTTTAAAAACGGAATAAATCTTAATAGAAAACATGAACATCATCAGGTTTCTATCGAGAGCTCTTCTAGGCCGCCTGATCCCGACGCTCTGTCACTACAAAGCACCACTTCTAAAAAATACCAGGACCAATTCTGTTTACATTATACATGCTTCCCTTAGGCAGCATCATTAGAAGACATAGCATACATTTACACTGCTATGCAGATGACACCCAGCTCTATCTGTCCATGAAGCCAGATAACACACACCAATTAGTTAAACTGCAGGAATGTCTTAAAGACATAAAGACCTGGATGGCCGCTAACTTTCTGCTTCTTAATTCAGATAAAACTGAGGTTATTGTACTCGGCCCTGAAAATCTTAGAAATATGGTATCTAAGCAGATTCATACTCTGGATGGCATTACCTTGGCCTCCAGTAACGCTGTGAGGAACCTTGGAGTCATTTTTGACCAGGACATGTCCTTCAACGCACATATTAAACAAATATGTAAGACTGCTTTCTTCCATTTGTGCAACATCTCTAAAGTTAGAAATATCCTGTCTCAGAGTGACGCTGAAAAACTAGTTCATGCATTTATTACTTCCAGGCTGGACGACTGTAATTCATTATTATCAGGAAGTCCTAAAAACTCGCTGAAAAGCCTTCAGCTAATCCAAAATGCTGCAGCAAGAGTCCTGACAGGGACTAGAAGGAGAGAGCATATTTCTCCTGTTTTGGCTTCCTGTTAAATCCAGAATTCAAAATCCTGCTGCTCACATACAAGGTCTTAAATAATCAGGCCCCATCTCATCTGAATCCTTATCACTCGACAAACACGAAGCTGACAAACAAACTAAGAGAATTCAACTGTCTGCTCGAATCTGTTCCTCATTAAATACACGTCACATTAACAAGCTGGCTCGTGGTGTAAAGCGTCGCCTGTCAGAAAGTATAAGAACATATAAAACAATCAGGAGCGTAACTGAACCTGAGACAGACTCTTTATGAATCGCAGCACTGATGGCAGAGCGGGTGGACTTCATATGGTTTAATCCAGATGTTGGTGCATTCGAGTCCCACATGTGTAATGCTGTTATCTGACCATTTGAGGGCGGTGTGGCACCAGAACAATGACACCCCCCCCCACACACACACACACAAACTGCCACGAGGGGTTTGGACTGCTTATCATAAAAGATTCAGAAATGAGTGTGTCAAAAGCACAGCATTGTCCACAGCCACATCCACACATGTGCACAGGAAACACTGATAAGGTCAAAGGTCAGATTTACTGCATAAACTCAGTGGTTCAAACTGAGTAAAAGCAGAGAGCGTTCCAGATAAAGGGCGCGGCGCGTACCTGTGAGCGGCAGGTGCCGTCTTGTCGCGCTCAGCGCTCATGTGCTCACTTTGTGTACACTTGGTTTTTAAGCCTGTTGTTAAGCTGAGTGATGGTGACCCTCAGTGCAGTTTCACTTTAACGCTCTGCTGCATTTCCAGAGCCTTTTCTTATTTTTATTTCTGGACTTGGAAGTGGAGCTTTGATGCCTCAGATAATCATATTAGGGATTATTTCCTTTAGATGATATCGCAAATACAAGAATAGGAAACATGCAGTGTTACCTGCAGGCCGAGGTTTTCACTCACAGGGACGACCGTACACGTCTGAGCTCATTATTAGAAACACGCTTAATATGAAGATGCACCTCTGGACCAGGAGATCCACTTTAACTACAAGGCTCCGTTTGGGCCATGTGATGACAACAGAAACTAAACCAAATCAATGCTTTTCTGAAACTAGGTCATTCGTTCAGAGGTGTGTAGTTTCCCGGCTGAGGAAACATGAATATCTGTGAGGTAATGAGGCCTTACGAGAGCAAAACAAGCATAAAAGCCAAGAAGAACACATGGTGAGCATGTACAGACCGAGTCACCTGGGCAGGTGAGGAGGAGGTCAGTGTGTTTATCGCATGATCTGGCTGCAGAGCTGCATCACAGTAATGTAACTGTAGTGGATCAGGTGTTGCAACAGTGACCATAATCAGAGTGTTTTTGGTCACAACAGTGACCAGAGAGTTTTGTAGTGACTGTAATGACTCACATGATCTGCACACATCATACAGTTGGTTCCATTTTTACCTGATGTACAAATGAAGTTTGACGCCTTGACTAAAACTCCCCTGTATCCAGTGTCCCAGTGTTAGTTAGAGCTCTGTCTGTCTCCAACATCGAGATGTTTATGATCCCTGATGTTATCGGACCAGTGATCACTGATCAGATCCACCAATACAAACTTATTGATACATCTGTGTTTATAATCAAAACCGATTGGTTTGGGTGAATCCGTCGATCCTGTGTGTGTGTGTGTGAGTGTGTGTGTGTCTGTGTGTGTGTGCGTCTGTGAGTGTGTGTCTGTGAGTGTGTGTGTGTCTGTGAGTGTGTGTGTGTGTCTGTGAGTGTGTGTCTGTGAGTGTGTGTGTGTGTCTGTGTGTGTCTGTGAGTGTGTGTCTGTGAGTGTGTGTGTGTGTCTGAGAGTGTGTGTCTGTGTGTGTGTGTGTGTGTGTCTGTGTGTGTGTGTCTGTGAGTGTGTGTGTGTGTGTGTGTGTGTGTCTGTGTGTGTGTCTGTGAGTGTGTGTCTGTGAGTGTGTGTGTCTGTGTGTGTGTGTGTCTGTGTGTGTGTCTGTGAGTGTGTGTGTATGTGTGTGTGTGTGTCTGTGAGTGTGTGTCTGTGAGTGTGTGTGTGTGTGTCTGTGTGTGTGTGTGTCTGTGTGTGTGTCTGTGAGTGTGTGTCTGTGAGTGTGTGTGTCTGTGTGTGTGTGTGTCTGTGTGTGTGTCTGTGAGTGTGTGTGTATGTGTGTCTGTGTGTGTGTGTGTATGTGTGTCTGTGTGTGTGTATGTGTGTCTGTGTGTGTGTATGTGTATGTGTGTGTGTGGCAAAGTGCTTCTACGCAGTGTACCAGGGGCACGAAGAAAAGTTGTCGTACCATAGGCACGAGGAGTGTGTGTGTGTGGCAAAGTGTTTCTGCGCAAAGTACCAGGGGCACGAAGAAAAGTTGTCGTACCATAGGCACGAGGAGTGTGTGTGTGTGTGTGTGTGGCAAAGTGTTTCTGCGCAGAGTACCAGGGGCACGAAGAAAAGTTGTCGTACCATAGGCACGAGGAGTGTGTGTGTGTGTGTGTGTGGCAAAGTGTTTCTGCGCAGAGTACCAGGGGCACGAAGAAAAGTTGTCGTACCATAGGCACGAGGAGTGTGTGTGTGGGTGTGTGTGT
Organism: Perissodus microlepis; assembly: GCF_051167445.1. Lineage (NCBI taxonomy): Eukaryota > Metazoa > Chordata > Actinopteri > Cichliformes > Cichlidae > Perissodus > Perissodus microlepis. The sequence goes on along the minus strand of NC_140474.1, from coordinate 1,253,166 downwards.
GTGTGTGGGTGTGAGTGTGTGTGAGTGTGTGTGTCTGTGAGTGTGTGTGTGTGTGGGTGTGGGTGTGTGTGTGTGAGTGTGTGTGTGTGTGAGTGTGTGTGAGTGTGTGTGTCTGTGAGTGTGTGTGTGTGTGTGGGTGTGGGTGTGTGAGTGTGAGTGTGTGTGTCTGTGAGTGTGTGTGTGTGTGGGTGTGGGTGTGTGTGTGTGTGTGTGTGTGAGTGTGTGTGTCTGTGAGGGTGTGGGTGTGTGTGTCTGTGAGTGTGAGTGTGTGAGTGTGTGTGAGTGTGTGTGTCTGTGAGTGTGTGTGATGAGATGTGACAGCTGTGATCTCTGTTAGTCCTCTCTCCATCCTCCTTTCTCTTAAACCGCTCAGCGTGAAATCACTGGGACAGATGCCTTCCCACAATCCTCTCTGCCTGTCTACTGCCCCCAGCTGTACAAACACACACACACGCGCACACACACACACACAGGAGGTCAGTGTGAAGCTGGACATATACATGTTGTTCTTATTGCTGTTGTTAACTTGATCGGCTGATTGTCATGTGATGTTACATCAGCGGTTTGAATTAATTCATCATAACGTACAAACGAGCCTCAGTCCTGACGACCACGAGCTCTAACAGCAGTTACAGCACAACGCTATCCCGGGCTGGGATAACTGACCTGCGGGGACATGCTCCCTGTTGGCAATAATAAACTTAGGGTGAAAACTCAGGTTCAAGGTTCAGTTAAGTGCAAAGAAATTCAAGCAAGTCCTCTGAAGTGATGAAAACATGCATGTGTGTGAGTAATCTGCTGAGTCAGTTTAAGGTAAACAGCTGGTAATTTAACACCAGCACTCCTCAAACAGCTCCTCATTTCACTGTGTGTGTGTGTGTGTGTGTGTGTGTGTGTGTGTGTGTGTGTGTCCTGAGCTGCCACTGAAGGAGTCTGAGGTTTGTTGACACTGAAGCACGTGCAGCTGCGCTGTGGTTCGCTGCTGTTCGTGTGTGTCAGAGTTAGTGGGCGGAGTCTCACCCTTGCTCCCTTGGCTGGGAAACACTGACAGGTGGAGCAGTCCCGCCCACCACATGGCTCAGACAGGTCACCCTGGAAAAAAGAGAACAACAATATTACATGACATCACCGTATCATAATAAGACATCACCTCAGCTCAGCTGACGCCAGCACTCAGAGCTGTGACATCACGTCTGAGGTCAGCGGCCTTTGGTTTGAAACATGAAGCAAAGGAATCGTTTTTCTCTCCGATTCTCAGCCTGTCGCAGCATCTCTCTCAACACAGTCTGAGAACCTCTGAGCTCCCGTGCTGGTTTATCACTGTAATCACTGTAGATGCAGTAAAGACCAACAAAGAGCAGCACTCGTGTTTATGCTGACCGTGTCACGCACCAGGTTACAGGAGTCGAGGCACAGCCATTCATGAGAGCAACAACATAAACCAGGCTTCAGAGGCAGGAAGGAAGGAATAATCTGGTTCATCTTGTACCTGCAGCTTTGTGTAGCGTCTGAAAGTATTAATCTCCAGTCCTGAAAAAGATGCAGTTCCTGTGACGTCCAGCAGAGGCTCCAGCAGCGTGGATTCCTTCCTGTTGTTTTAGGCTGGGAGGGACCTGCTGTTAGCATATCACAGCCGACGACAGTTTCATCCAGCACATCTGTCTCTCATCTTCATCATCTACGGATTCAAAAGCCCAGCTGAAGCATCCACTCAGCGTCACTCTTCTGTCATCACCTCGTCACTCTGCAGCATTTAGACTGATTTGTCCTCTTCTCATCTTTTCTTCTAGTACTTCTTAAACGCTACTTGCTGTAGCTTCTTGTGATGATCTCCCTGATTTTGTTGGTAGTTAAACTTGATGAATACTGCGTGAGTGAGCCAGAAAGGGCACAACTAAACCCGTCATTAGTTACCTTATCCCCTCATTTCCATCAGCCGCTTCTGGTAAACATCTGGAAGAACGTGCAGCTGGACGGCTGAAGAATGGCAGAGGAAGGCTGAAGTGAAGGTCTGTATTTTTGGGGCCATCCTTGGTGTTTGTGCCCATCAGTAAATGTGGGGTTACTGGTGGGCGGAACTTACAAGACTCGCATCCTCGCTTGCAACTCCCTACTTCCATGCTTAGCTCAGTTTTTCCAGGACCTCTTACCTTTCCAAGCCTTTACAGACTCCAGTGTGTAAAAGAGCAACTAGATGATGCAATTAAGCCTTTGGGAGTTCCTGTCTCTGCGCTCAGCTGTGTGTCCCATCAAACTGAACCTCTTCAGCTTGTGGTCTCAAGTTTCACATTGTCTCTGCTCTACTCCGTCTTCTTGGCTTAAACACAGAAGCCACACATCAGGATTACGATGCTGTTAACTGAGAGCTAGCTGAGGAGCGGAGGCGCTGGTTACAGGAGGATGCCTTCATAACCTGGACAGCTCATAAAAACCGTAGAACCGAATCTTGGTGCATCGTGAGCATTGAACACTCAACAGAATGAAGCTGACCCAGGGAGCCCCGGTACAACCAGGGAGCCGCCCCCCTGCTCAGGCCCTGTGTTGAAATATTCGCAGTGGAGCTTACCTGAGTTCAAGTTTTGCTTGAATAAATAAAGAGTTAAACTGACATTGGTCAACTGGGTCTAAGTCAGTAACATAGTATTTGTTAGAATGAAAGGACTCAACCTGATGTGTGCTTTTAGACTTGGTTTCTGTCTATCGATGCTCCGACCGCAGCACTGTTTTTATTTTCTGTTCAGACAGTGAGGAATGTAAACACAAGTCAGACAGAAAGACAAGCATCTGAGATTCTCAGGAAGCAGACAGCTGACTGTGTGTGTGTTTATCAGATCACGTCAGCGACAATCACGCTCCAATTTTTCTTGACCGATTCTTTCAATGAGAACAGATGTTCAGATGTTCAGATTGATATGACAGAAAAGAGATTTAAACTCTAGAACAAGCCAGAGGCTCATGTTCCAGTGCATTTACAGACACGACCTGTGTGCTCACAGTTAGACGTGTAAACAAACGTGTCAATAAACGTGTAACCTCTGTGACATAACCATTGAAGCAGTACAAGTGCACCTATAAAAATAATCACATTGATCTTAATAAATCGCTCTGTGACCAACCTGTGCACTTTTTATTAAACTACATGGTTTGAAATCGAGCTCAAATTCAAACAAAAACTATCCTGACTGCAGAGCAGCAATATGAACTTTGAGCAATGGGAACACAACCTCTGGCAAACCAGTCTCAGGTGGATTCAGAGTTTTACAGCACAGTCAGGTCCATTTAGCCAGCTACATGGTTGCTTTGGTCATTTCGCCTCTGTACACACAGGAAACTAATCAAAAACATGCAGACTTTCACACTGAAGGTCTGAAAAAAGAAGTATTGCAATATTATTTTAGGAGCTGCAGTCATTTTATACACAGCTCCCCATTCAAAGGCTCAAAAGTAATCGAGTAGTATCATGGACACAGATGATGATCATTCCCTCATTAATCCATAGAAAATGAATTCAGTTCAATTCATTTATTTATTTATTTATGTGGCACCAAATCACAACAACAGTTGCTTCAAGGTGCTTTATACTGAAATTTAGACCTACAAGAAAACAAAAGATCCAATATTGTTTGATTCATGTGTTTAACTCGACTGCGGCACTTTAAATGAGTTCCACAGAGACGCTAACAAGAATCCATAAACATGTTTGCAGTGGCAAATCTACAATCTGGTCCATCCTTTAAAAAAAGGATCACCCTGAGGTTTGTCAGAAAATGATTTAGTCTCACAGAAAGCTGCTCACAGCTGGCACAGATTTAGAGTCTCGCGTCAGCTTATTTGGAGCGTCAGATGAAGATGTGTTAAATAAGACACCCGATTCTACATTTACTCGACGAACTCAACGGAGCCTCCAACCCAAAGCAGAGACACAACAACAACAGCAACAAGACTCCGGGTTCATCTCAGCGTGGCTGAGGCATGGATTTCACAGCCCTGAGGTTTAAAGCAGGATGGCTGGGGATGGTGAGAACGGTGGGATGACAATATCGACTTTGGACCCCACCCCACTTTAGACGGACGTCGGTCTAATCAATGGGTTTACGTCAATAAACTTTAGAAACACATTTTTTTCCTTAATAAACTTTAATTGCACTCAAAATAAACTGCTGGAATTTCAGGACCACGGACAGCGACTGAGGCTTTCACGGTGATTGGTGCTCCAACAGGTGAGTGGGGGATGTGGTGCTGCCCTCAGACGCCTCACTGACAGGCCCTCATACCAGACTCTTAAACACATGTGTTTGTCAGGTTACATGTGCTCTTAAAGCCTCAGACTGACAGTCTCTGTGCCTGTTTGAGAAAATAGGGTTGATGCTATTGGCTCTATGATTGGCCGATTCTTGGACTTGACCAATAGCTGCTCTTCTACAGTGTAGCGCTGCGTGTGCATAAATCCACTCATGTAAGCTACTTTGTTGTTATTTATAACAGATATTAGGGGACATGTGCAGATGAATAGCTGTACTTGTATATATTGTCAGGGTTGCATAGTAACCAGCACAAGGTCGTGAAAACAATCTGTACGTTTCAAGAATATTAATGTTTCAATATTCCACAAATACTGTTTATGTACACGTGTTCAGTAAAATAACAGAGTATTTGTGATATTGTAACTTGGTCCTGCTTTAAATTAATTTTTTTGTATTTCGGGCTTTTTCTGGTCCTCGCTGTCCTCTAGTTACAAACACAAGCGGTCAACTGCACGCTGCAGTTTGCTTTTCTGTTTTCTAATTTGTGATTTTTATTGACAGGACGAACACAACCAGAACATAAATAAGACTGAAAGGCGACCTCATCACAAACAATACGCACAAACCAAACAGACTGAATAATACTTCTGTCACTGCTACCTGAGCCAACGCTGCGACCTTCTGGATTTCTTCCTTGACAAAATGAACACAGGTCGACACCATTCAGTCAAATCGCCTTTAGGTAGTTTCATGCCCAGCTGCCTGATTGTTTTTCACCTCACTGTCCTTATATGGCATCACTTTGGCATCACTCTTTGAAGAAGCCTTGAATGTCGAGTTTTCTTCATTTATGAAAGCCAGTGACACAAATCAGTTAGTCGCACAGCGCATGTCATAAAGACAAAAAGACCTGCATGTCCTGTTTTTCTGTCCTGCAGACAGAACAGACGTTACCATCCTGGACACCTTGGACGGCACAGGCTAGTATTTACACTCTGACATGCTTTCATTCATCTTCTTCTAGCTGCTGCCTTTAGAGGTCACCATGTCCCAGAATCCCCCTCTGTCACACCAACCCTCTTCACCACATCCATCAATCTTCTCTTTTCCTCCTGCCTGGCAGGTCTATCATATCCACATGTGCAAACCATCTCAGGCTCTCCGACTCCCCCTTGACAGACCCAGTGAACATCTGAACAGCTTCAGCTCTGTAACTTCAGCTCAGTCCCTTGCTTTGTTGACCCTCTGCTCCTTCGTCTTTGCCTCTCCTTCTGTCTCCGTCTCATTCAGACACATGTATTCCGTCTTCTTTCGTTCCTCTTCTCTGCAGGATCTCCTCCAACTGCTCTCTGCTCTCACTACAGATCACAGTGTCATCTGCAAACATCATAGTCCACGGATTCTGAACTTACTGGTCGACCCATCTGTCCCTCACGCCTCACCTCTGTCTCTCTGTCCTCATACTGCAGCACCCTCATCTACTTCCTAATGCAGTAGCACAGTTCCTCTCTCAGCAACCAATCACCTGCTTTCTCTGATCTTTCTCTGATCCAAAAAGACACCGTGACACTCCTTCAGTTTGCAGCAGATGGCCCCGCCCCTCCATGAGCCTGGTTCTGCTGGAGGTTTCTTCCTGTTAAAAGGGAGTTTTTCCTTCCCACTGTCGCCAAAGTGCTGCTCATAGAGGGTCATATGACTGTTGGGTTTTCTCTGTATGTATTATTGTAGGGTCTGCCTTACAATATAAAGCGCCTTGAGGCGACTGTTGTTTGGCGCTGTGTAAATAAACATACTGCCCTCCTGCATGCCTCTCCTTAACACCACACCTACACAACAGCTTTTCATCAGCCCTGTTCACCTGTCCATTGAAATCACCCCCAACCCCACCTCCACTACCACCACTCTCTATGTGTCTTTGTCTTCTACCTGATCTCCAACCTGTAGGGCATACACACTGATGACATCCAGCATCGACCCTTCAATTCACAGCTTCAAACCCACGATCTCGTCTGACACTTTCTCCACGACACTATTCGCTGTGGGATCAATAAAGTGTCTGTCTATTCACAGACTCCTGTCCTCCTGTGAAATCCCATGCAGAAATCCTACAAACACCCCGATGTTTGATTGCACTTCGTACTGAAAGATTAAACACAAATGCACTGATGTGGCTGTGCTCTGAGGGGTCATCGGGCAGAACAGTAGGACCTGATCCAGGATGTTCCTCTTCACACATCCCACACCGAGTGTCCCTGTTGATGTAGCCAGTGTGTTTTTTTTCCTCTGTGGGCCCCAGACAGCGAGTTTCTCAGCAGGCAGCAGTGTTTGTGTTAGCAGCCGCATTCCTGCAGCGTTGTGTAAACGAGGTTATCAGTGAGGCGTGGCTATCAGCAGGAATGTGACTGCTATCACTTTATCTGCTGTCAGGACTCCCAAACCATCATCCTTCCATCCACCTCCATTTATGCTGCACTATCACTACTTACGCTGTCATGACTCTCTGCACTCACATCACCTCTTCATCAGCACTCCGGCTGTACTCAAACCAGCTTCCAGCGTCTTCCATTAATCACCATCCCTCTGTCTGGGGTACCGAGATGAAGGGACTGACTGGCTGACCAGAAATCCCGGCCGCTGATTGGCCGGCGTTGCTGCTGTTCCCAGACAGACTGAACCTGGTGACCTCAACGTGACAGGCAGGGTAAAGAAAACAGTCTCCATCTCTACAACATCTGAGGATCCAGGTCTGATCCCTGAGGGACTCCAGAGGACCTGAACAATCAGACCCTGAGCTCAGTCCAGTGTTGTTTACATACAGATGAGGACAAATTATTATGAAATTTAAAGTTTGTCACTTACTGTTCTCTAACAGTCAGGAATTTTTAAACGTAGCATTTCTAAACATGCTCGTTGCCAACTGGGCAACATGCCTCGTTTCTATTTGCATACAATTACAGAAGTATGAACATACAAAGTTACACGGTACAGAACAACTTCAGACTGATGTGCACACAACTGTGCCATCAACGTCCAAAACAGACGTTGCTCCAGGTGAAGAACAACATCCAGAAAACCAAAGTGAACGTCACTGAGCCCTGACTTCAATCCCACTGAAAATCTGTGCGGTGAACTGAAGACCGAGGTCTATGCAAGAAAACCATCGAGTCTGGACAGCTGCTAAAGAACAATTAGCTGGGATTGTTCAGGAGACGTGAGACTTGTTAAAGCTGCAGCGACCGCTGCTGTCATTTACTGCACGAAACACAAATGACTATTAGCTTCATGGGGCTATGCACCCCTCAGGGTCAGATGGCCCATCTCGTCTTCAGCCTGCAGACCATCTGTGAAGGATCCACCAAACACCTGACGCTGTTAGCGTCCTGCCAGGTCATTGGGTTTAGATAATATTCCCTCTTTTTGTGGAGTTTCCGCATGTTAAGAACACACAAACTGTAGACACCAACAAACCTGCTACAGTCAGATCATCTGTCACTGGTAGTTTTGCATTAAAAAGAAAAACCAGCTTGTAAAATGTAAACCATCACTTTTGTTTTCATCAGGTCTGATCCGGGGCTGCTGACTTTGTGGATCCTCTGCTCACTAATCCTACACTGAGCCCAAGTCCTCCAGCGAGGCCGAGACTTAACCTTCATCAGACATGATTAAACGATTCATCGTCAGGCTGGTAAACAAAACACTACCAACTGTTTCAAATCCTTCAAGAAGAAAAACATTCACTGCTTCAAAGCTGGTTTTTGTTTTTTGTCATATCTGACGAGGACGCACCGACTCCTGGGACGCTGATATATCTGCAGTTATGTTGATGTCAGCACCGTTTGATTGGTTTCAGTAATATGGGATCAGCTTTGCTCTGTATCGAGTGCCTTTCTGTATTTCATAGATTTACATGTTACTGATGAACTATGGCAGTTTGGGCGATCGGCTGACGCTCTGATGGCGTTTTTGACTAAAATAAATAAATTAATCGGGTGATTGCTCCATAATAAAAATAACTGTTGGTTGCAGAAGCACCGTTTAGTTCAGTGTTGCAGTATCGGCAGGAGTGACTATAATCAGCTGTCTCCTCAGTCACTTTCCTGTCTCGTGTTCCTCCACCTTCAGTTAGCAACATTAGCCATTATTATTGTCTGCAGTCACAGTGCGGTTAGCAAAGTGGACATGAAGCTGTTCTCCACCTGCTACACCAGAAATATAATCACTAAGACCCATCAGACTGCAGGACTAGAGCCTCACACACTGCCACAGTGAGCCGGCCGGGACGCCTGCTGGTAGCAAAGCACTGGAGGTAGCTAGTTTTCAAATGAATAGAGACAGATTGACCATTAGTTTGTTGTCTGTGGATGACATCATTCTCTCTGACAGATGATATAACAGAAATAAAATGACCCGTCAGAGCAAAGCTCATGTGCGGACAACCCTGGAAAAAGGTAACGAGATGAAACGATGTGGGAAGAAGCTTCATTCGAGAACAGCAGCTTGTTTTAGATGTTAGTAGTTTCAGTGGATTAGCTCACGGCAGAGAAAGTCATTCTACAGTTCCTGGTCAGCGCTGTTTAAACGGTGTTTTCATGTCTCCTGGCTCTGTGGGCGGAGCCTTAGCTAACAAAAGCAGACGGCACCAATCTGATGCCAGGTGCGACTGACTGTGATTTCACCAGCTGTTTACTGCTGGTTGGCAGAAGCTTGTGTTTCTTTGGTTATTGTGAGGTGGATCGTGGTGTACAGAGAAGCTTCAGCTCCTCTGTGAGCACCAGGATGAGTCGTCACCGTTAAAGAAGTCCGATTTCAGAATCTGATTCAGAAACAAGCGAGGATGGAACGTGAGATTCGTCCTCTCTCTGAGAAGACTGTAGGACTCAGGCTTCAAGGAGAAGCCCAGAGTGGAGGTGGCTGCTTGGTGGATGAACCCTGAGCTCCATCCGAGTGCTCAGGATTCATCTGCAGAAAGGCTTCAGTATTACTTAAACTACATGCATCAGTCTAACTCCTGTGTGCTGAGTGAGGCTGCAGGTACTGAGGCAAAGGACAGAATGTGTCATTAGACAGCACAATATGTGAGAGCACATTTATGATGCCTGCGATGACAGACAGCAATGGAGGCTATCAGAGGTTCTGTTGCTCCCTGCATCTGACGCAGGACTCAAACCTGAACTCTGTAACACCTGTAATGCATCACTGTCCCGAAGCTCCACATCAAAATTTGCATCAAATTAAAATACCAGTACCGAAGACCAGAAAGGCCCAGTGGCAGCATACAGGTCGGACTCATCAGAACAACAAGCAGAGGTTGAGAAAGCACAGTGATCATGTAAAAAGACAAAAGGAAGTGAAATTATGTGAAGCCGTGTATTTCCTGCAAACAGCAGAATAAAACAGTCTGTCTGCACCTGGATACAGAAGCACAGCTGTGAGATCGTCATTTCACAGCTGGAGGGAAATTTAAACACGACAGCACAGCCCGACTATTGGCCAGGACATCTGATGATGTCATCCCACCAATGATTCATCTTTACATCATATGACAACTTCCACGCTGTGGTCTGCGATTTGACCAATAAGAGCAGAGATACTTTAACCATGGAAACAAACTAATGGACAGAAAACTTGTTTCAGCTGACTCGATTTGATGACATCACACACTAGTGAAAGACAACAAGCTGTGATTGGCTGGTGGCCAACGTTTGCTGGACCAGACTGAAAGGGCTTATAAAGGCAGAGGTGGACTCACCCCGAGAGCTGCTGGCAGGGCTTTGAGTACGATCAGGAGGCACCTGAAGGAGAGAGGACACAGGTGAAACATGAACGCAAAGGAATGATAAAAAACGTTGATCCACAGTGATGCATAAAGCCCCAACCAGCTTAAACAGGCAGCAGCTATTAAACTATGAAATGCACCCACACTCAGGGTTCCCACCAACACTACGAAACTGTACGGCAGGGGTGGGCAACTCCAGGCCTCGAGGGCCGGTGTCCTGCAGGTTTTAGATCTCACCCTGGGTCAACACACCTGAATCAAATGATTAGTTCATTACCAGGAATCTGGAGAACTTCAAGATATGTTGAGGAGGTCATTTATCCATTTAAATCAGCTGTGTTGGATCAAGGACACATCTAAAACCTGCAGGACACCGGCCCTCGAGGCCTGGAGTTGGACACCCCTGATGTACGGTGAGACTTGGTTTATAAGCTAAGATGTAAAACGCACCACAGTTCGTATGAAGAAAATAGTCTATGGTTTGTAATCTATAGTTAAAAGAGGGTGATGAGGTGGAGCAAGATGTAGTGTGCTTAAACTTAATCCAGGCATCCGTACCTCGCATCTGAGCACGTGCATCACCCAAACACAGAGTTACAGACGTGTGTAACATGTCAGCAACTCCAGTTAGCTGAGGTGAAGCCTAGCAGACAGCTAGCAGATCCAAACACCTGTGTCACCATCCACCTGTCAGCCAAAGAGGCCACGCCCCTAAACTTTAAACCTTCTTACATATTAACCAGGTGAACCCTAAAAACATTCTTCTACTGTACAGGTGTTATGAAGGAGGACATTATCCACAGAGACAAACAGTTTGTGTATCAGGCTGCAGTCATGTTTATTTCTGCTGTACAGTTTTAACATGTGAGTCTATGGGGACTGACTCACTGCTGCCTCTGCTGGATGCCAGAGGAACTGCAGCTATTGGGACTGTAGAGTCGGTGTCTTTTGTCACTGTAACATTGTTACAGGTGTTGCATGGGTTGTGCTGCTGTTTGCACATGAACTCATCTTCATCGTAAAAGAATTTAGTGTCATGTTACCAAAGACCAGACTGTCAGCAAAAGATTCAGTCATGGAAACGTAAACTTAACAGACGTGTTCACGTGTGCGGTTTTATTTACCAGAGCAGATTGAGACCACAGGCATCAGAGCAGGAAGTCAGCAGCATATTGCCTTCGGCTCAGAGGAAGTCCCTCCTGCTACACTCTGACTCCACCTCCAGGCGGTTCTCGGCCTGTGAGGACACTCCGACGCTGTTGGTCGTCCTGCAGGAACAAAGACAAACTGAGGCTGAAGATGATGAAGGTGAAACCACACACACCTGACCAGGATCAAGCCGTCAGAATAAAAGTCGTAATAATAATAATGATGTAATATTAACCCTAACCCTCACCCCTTTCATGTGAAGCTCACATGAAGCTGGTTATTAACTTAGTGAGCTGATAACCTGCTTCGTTAGTTTGAGTGAATCCAGACACCAGGAAGATATCCCAGGTGTGTTAAACTCACTTCCTGGTACAGGCCTCTTAGCTGTGTCTGTTTGTGAGTAACTTCCTGCTTGGACAGCCAATCAGGACTTCTAAACTTTGTGTTTGAACTGCACATGGACAGCAGCCCACGCTCCCCACAGTCATGTTCTTTAGAGGATGCTGATGCTAAGAGCAGCAGCAGGTGTGTCTGGAAGTCAGCCAATCAGAGAGCTGTGTCTCTAGAACCTGTCAGCCTCTTACTGCTCCCTGATTGGCTGCTATGACTATGATGTTGTATTTGTTGCAGGTGTTCAGGAGCTTCTGTGATGCATATTTAATGTGATGAAAGTTGCTCTAACAGCATCATGAGCTCCATCAGCTCTTGCCTCTGAAACTGAGGGTTTCAGTAACCTCCGCCTGCTACAGCCCGACCGAACCAAGCTGCTGCAGCGCCCGCTCACAGAGCCAGACAGCAGGAACGATCCGTGTCAGTCACCGTGTTCCTGCAGGAGGCTCGTAGCTAACAGCAGCCTCGGAGCTTCGAGCTCCACGGCGTGATGCTAGCAGCACGAACAGCTGTTCGTCCTGCTAGCAGCACGAACAGCTGTTCGTCATGCTAGCAGCAGGAACAGCTGTTCGTCATGCTAGCAGCAGGAACAGCTGTTCGTCATGCTAGCAGCAGGAACAGCTGCTCGTCATGCTAGCAGCACGAACAGCTGCTCGTCATGCTAGCATCACGTACAGCTGGGCGTCATGCTAGCAGCACGAACAGCTGCTCGTCATGCTAGCAGCACGAACAGCTGCTCGTCATGCTAGCAGCACGAACAGCTGTTCGTCATGCTAGCAGCACGAACAGCTGGGCGTCATGCTAGCAGCACGAACAGCTGTTCGTCATGCTAGCAGCACGAACAGCTGTTCGTCATGCTAGCAGCAGGAACAGCTGCTCGTCATGCTAGCAGCACGAACAGCTGCTCGTCATGCTAGCATCACGTACAGCTGCGCGTCATGCTAGCAGCACGAACAGCTGCTCGTCATGCTAGCAGCACGAACAGCTGCTCGTCATGCTAGCAGCACGAACAGCTGCTCGTCATGCTAGCAGCACGAACAGCTGTTCGTCATGCTAGCAGCACGAACAGCTGTTCAGTTTAAACTCTGTTCAGAAGTGTCATTCAAACGTTTCAAAAGACAAAAACTGCAAAACGAAGCAGGAGAAAAACAAAAAGTATCATCAGAAACTGAGAACGACCACAGACAGAAGGTTCATGGGACAGGGTGAACGACCAGAAAGGGAAAGGAAGCAAAGGGAGGAAGTAAACCTTCAAAGTAAAACAGGAAGTAACTAAAAGACAGTTTGAAATGTCTTTGTGTGTGCTGCAGTTCAAAAATGAAAACTCAGACACAGAAAAAGACAAATTTACAGCTGCTTTCATTTTGTGATCATTTCTCAGCTCTTGTGAAACATGTGAAATAAGTAAAATCCAGCAAACTCAGAAATGATGATCATCACATGACTCCGGTGAGCCTCCCCAGTGATGCTAACCTCAGTGATTAGCTTTGAGCACACGGGTATTTTTCAAATCGCAGCCTCTTCTCTGCGTTTGGGCCTTTGTCCAAACGTAAACGATGTTTTGGATCATTGAAAACTGAGATTTTTAAAAACTCTGTTTTTGTGTTTACGTGTGGACGAGGAAAACAGAGATTTAGTCACGAAGCATCAAAGGTGTGCGACGCGTTACTGTTTCACATCATTGAATTTCTGCATTGATACAGACAAAACACTGCTGCTTTTAACCTCACACTCTTACATACAGTTACTGTCCCTCTGTTTACAACGACTGCTTCTATGCGCCATCTTTGTTTACGCTTTCCCTCCCAGGCTTCTAGACTTCTGATTGGCCAACATTTCTACACAGTTAGGATTATATCACCACCTGTTGCTTTGGCATGTTCTTGACAGCGTTTCACTTTGTTTTTCAAGTTTGGGATTTAAAAAACAAAACAAAAACAGAAAATCTCTGTTTACAAAAATATCCTGTACATGTGGACGTAGTGTTCCGCTGCCATCTTTTACATACAGTCTATACACAAGTCCTGTTTTTGCACATACTGTAAAACAGAAATGTGTTTTAATATTTGATGGATTGTCTTTATGGTATTTTCAGTCTGATAAATGGATCTTGTGAAAGGAACAGCATGTTTAGGGAAAGTCCAGTTCTGATTCTCCAGACCGGGTCCCTCAGGCTGAGCCCAGAACCACCACCCAGGGAAGGGGGACCTGCCACAGCCGGGGCGAAATCTGCTTAAAGTAAACGATCTAGATCAGCCCCATCGATCCCTTCACAGCTACACGTTTAAAGCACATGAATCGGCATCTGCGCCAAATCCGCTAATTAACAATTAACGCAGAAGCACGTGGACTTTAATGCTCATAGTGCACCGCGGTTTGGTGCGTGCAGACTTAAGGAAGTATCCTCACCGAACTTCAAGTATAAATCACCACAGAGTAAAAGTACTCGAGTACTTCTCCTCATTAACGTTATTTACCTGGATGATGTGCTCAGACATTCAGACTCTAATAGGCGGCTAATTAACAGCTGACTAACCATAATCAGCTGACGGTGATCGATCGGCAGCCCGATACCCAACCAAACGGTCACGTGAGTTTTCCTACCTGAAGCTGTCACTGTCCGGAGCTTCACGCGCTTTTCATGTCGCTGCAAACCTGAGCACAACTTCGCAGGAGCTCACACACAGCAGACAGGTCAAGCTGCAGCGCACAGCAACAACAGCACTTCCGGCACCCTGCGCCTGCGTGCGGTGCTGCTCCGTCCAGGTGTGTAGACAGCTGCACGCTAACAGCCTGCTGACACACCTGAGCTTTCTGCTTCACTTTGATGAAATCAAATCTGTCTTAATCCTGAAATTCGCGCCAGTTTAGCTCATTTATTATTCACGTGAGCTTTCTCGTGCACAGCTCGTGCAGGAGTGCCTGCAGCTCCTCAGCTTCACCCTCAGGTGCTGCACTCGCAGCTCCTCCCCCCTCCTCACACCTGAGGCTTTCTTGGCTTTGTGAAGCACTTGTTTCAGGTCTCCAGTCTTCCAGGCGCGTTGTCCTCAAAGCTGAGAGGATGCTGCCTCTGCATCAGCTACACCTGCTCCTCCACCATCACAGGTCTCCTTCCTTTCAGCATCACCTGTTTATTCACTGTCATCAGCCGATCCTGTGTGAACGTGCTCTTTAACCGCCACCTCCTTTCTTGTTTTTGATCTTTCATCTGAGAGAAACCCTGAAATACAGTTTTTATGCTTTTCTTTTCTCTCATATTAATAAAACGCGTGATTTTTGTCTGAGAGCAGAAACTTTAAAATTACAAATGTTTTCCCACCAGGAACAAACTCAACCACCACGAAGATTTCTTAATAAAAGGATGGAGCTGTGACCAGATTTCCTTCAGGGCCAAGGTTTTATTTTGAAGGTCACGGCGGAAGTCTCGTGCTGAGTGTGACTGTGTTGGCTCCTGTGTCATCGGGCTGAGCTTCCATCCGAGAGCAGCTGCTGTGTCCGGGCTCCGGCAGGTGCGAGGACCCTCTTCTGGACTGAAGCGGACCTGAGCACAATCTGGGATCCGACCCGACCCGAGCCGAGCCGAGCCGAGCCGTCGCGGCTGGAGGCAGCTGCCCGCCCGCCTGCATGGAGCCTCTGGCCGCCCGGAGGCGCAGGATCCTCCCGCTGCTGGTCCTCTGGAGCTGCCTGAGTGCGGCCGTGCACGGGGAGAAGGTGAGTGACCTTCACCCAGGTGACCAGGCTCACCTGCTGCTCAGTACTCTGCCGACAGACGTCACGCGATCAGAGACAGGTGTGGGTGACGTCAGAGTTTTTCCAAAGTATTTAATAACAAAAAACCTACTACTATTATGATGATGATGGTTATTATTGTTATTAATATTATTATTATTATTATTGGTGTTGATATTATATATTTGTTATATAACCAGGTGGATTAATTGATTTATTTAAAAATCAAATCACGTGAGCAACCCTGAAGGCCACCTTTAGTTCACACACTGAGTATTTAACCTGAGCGTCAGTCTGCGCTCACACACTGCACAGGTGTATCACACCTGCACAGATACCTGCTAATCACAGCTCAGTAACATCCAAATAAAATCAAACTTCACCAAAGCTTCCGCTCAGCCTTCCTGGACGGTCTGTTACTATAGTAACCTCACAGGAGCCGCTTATTGGTCATTAAAATGGTCAAGAGGTCCAGTTCGGGTAAAGCCCAGCAGCTACAGACACCTGTGTCACCATCCACCTGTCAGTCAAAGAGGCCACGCCCCTAATAATGCAAACTTTAAGCTTTAATACAATCTAACCAGGTGAGTTATGGAACAGTATGTGGTTTACAGACCTATTAGTGACGTTAATTATCAATCAGTTTACTGATGATGATCAATGAGAGTTATTAAAATGACCAGACTCTCTGTCGCTCACCTGCTCAGGTACTAAAAGCAACCCTGCAGGAGGTCGAGCTGCAGAAGTTTCCTTTTTCTATTTACTGCGGATATCAAAGAATCTACAAAGAATGTCAGACAGGAAATGAAAGCAGTCTGTCTGTGTGCAGACGGACAGACGGACAGACGGGATTCTGTCTGTTGGTTTAGGACACACACACACTCACTTACACACACACACACACGCACACTCACTTACACACACAGACACACTCACACACAGACACACTCACACACAGACACACACACTCTCACACACACACGCATACACACGCACACACACACACACACACTCACTTACACACACAGACACACTCACACACAGACACACACACTCTCACACACACACACACACACACACACACACACACTCACTTACACACACAGACACACACACACACTCTCACACACACACACACTCTTACACACACAGACACACTCACACACTCTCACACACACACACACTCTCACACACACATACACACACACACACACTCACTTACACACACAGACACACTCACACACAGACACACTCACACACAGACACACTCACACACAGACACACACACTCTCACACACACACACACACACACACACACACACACACTCACTTACACACACAGACACACTCACACACTCTCACACACACATACACACACACACACACTCACTTACACACACAGACACACTCACACACAGACACGCACACACACACACACTCACACACAGACACACTCTCACACACACATACACACACACACACACTCACTTACACACACAGACACACTCACACACAGACACGCGCACACACACACACACTCACACACAGACACACTCACACACACACTCTCACACACACACACACTCTTACACACACAGACACACTCACACACTCTCACACACA